>NC_064411.1:24542500-24612500 GCF_023375975.1 Astyanax mexicanus
TTACATCAATTTGTAGTAACTGCTTTTTTAATTTGGCACCGATTCTCCACCATATCTAACACTACATTTTGATCTGCTCAGAAAAAAAAAACTAAATAACAAACATGAGCAAGATTAAGTTAAGGGTTATTTTATTTATTAACCTGTTAACCTGACTTTCCACTGTACTATTCCTCTACTTACCAGCAGGGCTGTGAAGGCTTCTCGGCTCTCAGTGGCTGACGTGTTTGGGTGTGTGCTGGCAGTGAGTTCTGCTGGTGAGTGAGTGCGTGTTTAAAGGGGGGGGGAGAAAGTGAAACCAGCCACTGCAGACACAACCACACAGCCATCGTTTGACGCAGAACTGCAGCTAAAGGCTGCTTGTAGAGAATAAGTGTTGGGGAGGATTCAGTGGGGGCAGTGCAAGGGTCAGTATGAGGAGGTTATATAAAGAGGCAACACACACACACACACAGTATCCCACCACAATACACAACAGTCATGTTGAATAACACCCAGGTATTGTGTGCTGGTTATGAAACCATTTGCCTCCATTGTCTGCTGAAGAAGACAATTGAAAAGTGGGTCAATGGGCTTTAGACACAAAACACATCAGCTTCCAACATTTCAGTTTACGCACTTCTTTCCCTCTGCAGATGGATCAGCATGGCGGCGGCATCAGTTAGATCACTTACCTCTGTGTGTGCTGCCTGGAGCTCAGTGAGACTAGTGACACCATGGGTGGACAGGCCAGTAATTTATTTAGAAAAGATGTGAGAAGAAAAAGTGAGATATTCTACTTACTTTACCAACTCAAAATGTAGTCTGGTTTCAGTAGCAGGAGAAAACAAATCAACCAAAACGTAACGTAACGTAACGTCTCTGAACAGAACAGAAAAAAAAATTACACAACAGAAGGACATTTTACATTTACATAACTTTTAAAAAAAAATTTAGCAATAAAGTTATCAAGTAAACTACAACAACCAATTCAGTCATCACCAAGTGCACTGCTTTTATACGCCACAATTTTAAGGCTTTCAATTCAAGTCCCTGTGGAACCACTACTCACTTCATGTTATACAGCTTTATTTCACAAGTACACTGTAAAACTCTCACCAACAATTTTTTTGTTGGTTTACTTTAAGTTCTGTAAGATGCATATTTTTAAGTCTGCTGACAACCCTAGAATTTTTATCCAATTAAAGAAAATAAGTTCAGTCAATGAAATTAACTAAGTAGTTCCAATTTCGTATTTTGCATTGTGTCAGCTAAAAAAATCTCTTTGTATAGTTAGTTGGCCTCATTTAGGTTCTATAAAATGTGGTTTGTAAGTTCTGCTGACAATCCTTTAAGGTCAATTGAAACAATTAACTTGTCAATCACATATTTTACATTAATCAAACTCACATAATGAGCACGACACAGTATGTTTTATTTTACACTACAAACTGAGAATATTTATGACTACGACAGATGTGTTTTATTGTCATTTATATAAGCTTGAGGTAATGCAAATAGAACCAGCTGGACCCAACCAGTATAGAGTCTCCCTGAGAAACACAGGAACTTGCTCTTACTATTACTTACATTTACATTTAAGGTATTTAGCAGACGTCCTTATCCAGAGCAACTTACAAACAGTGCTTCGATGTTACTTCAAATATACAAAGCTAGTTTGTAGACGAGGATCAAGAGATACAGAGCTTGATCATGTTTAGAATCCTAGGAACCTTTTTTTTTTGGATTAGTTTAGGAACTCTGAAAAGATGTGTCTTCAGTCGAAGTTTGAAGACGGCGAGTGACTCTGCTGTTCTGACACCCAGTGGAAGTTCATTCCACCACCATGGTCCTGCAGCACAGAGAAGAGTCTGGATGTTTGTTTTCTGTGTGTTTTGAAGGTCGGAGGTTCGAGTCAGGCCTATAACACTTACTATTACTATTATATACAGTATACACATCCAACAGAAGCAACAGCAGCAGTCTGTGGAGAATGACTACACACTGATGGGGAGTGAGAGATGGGAATACACGTCCAATATGCAAATAGCTTGACCAACATCAGGTAAAAAGCCCTGCAGAATTGGTAAGTAGACTTTGTTTAACAAAAAAGTCAAACTGAGCATGTGCAGTAGTGCAGAGTAGCTGGCTTGACCTTAACTAGTTTAACTACAATTTGTAAATTTTCCAACACAAATGCTTTAGTTACACCAACTTTTAACAAGAAACTTAATGTTAGTTGAGGAAATTAGTTTGCTATAGTTTGTTCACCTTGACCTAAAAATCACATTAAGCAGAACAAATTCAAGTAGTTTTTTTTACACTGTAATATTATTGTGTGTGAACCATGGTTCAGTTTATCTGCAATGTAAAAACACTTTTCTAAATGGTTGGAACTTTCAGACCAATGACAGCACATTTGGGTACAACAGATTACGGCGCTGAAGATTCCTGTACTTACTGTAACTGTAGATTAACCCTTTTTATAAACAGCAATAAAAGGAATACAAGAGGAAATGTTATAACTTATTGTGCAGCAGGACACACCTGCACTCCAAGGTTCTGGTAGAATTCGGCACCATCCCTGGAAAAGCCCATTACTGAACTGACAGCATTCTACAAACCAGGAAACGTACGAGTGTTACTTTTATGTTTTCTTTAACTCTGAGTTCTGTGTCCAGTTCAGGGTGAGCAGCAGAAACAGGAGGATGAACCAGGAGCAGCAGTCTTATAAATGTCAGACATCAATGAGAAATCAAATAAATTTACTGGTTTCACACACTGTGAAATAATAAAAATACCAAAACCGCATAACACCTGTAATAAAGAGCAAAATAAGGTTTGGACACCCGTATTGAAATGAAATATGTGGCCCGGAGCACAGAGTCTCTGTAGAGCAGGGGTAACCAGTCTAATCTGCAGAGGACCGGTGTGGCTGCAGGTTTTCCCTCAACCAAGCAGAAGCCCATGTGATCAGTGTTTAAAGACAAAATAAGTGGAATCAGGTTTAGCTGCTGATTGTTTGGAACAAAAACCTGCAGTCACACTGGCCCCATGCAGAGATTGACACCCCTGCTGTGGAAAAATATGAACATGTCAATTTAAAAAATCAACAAAATCTACACATTCTTAACCAGGATACTCAAATTTTGCACGCATTTTCTCCTTTGTTAACTTTAAAGCACGTGAGAGGCAATGTCCACAGACATGTTAAAATCCAAATTACTTTAGCCATGTCCCATGGAAGATAAAAAGTGTGATATAGGATATAAGAGCTGAATATGGCTGTATTAGAGGCTTACTACAGCATCAGCAGAGAATATAAAGTACTGACCTGCTGATGTCTATCAATCACACGTCAGGCAGTTATTGCATGCAGGGGTAACACTTCACAGTAAGAGTACATTAACATCGTTAAATGTATAAACTAGTTAGTAATTGACACTAATGAAGACATTCTTGAGCACTGAAATTAAGAAATGTCTAATAATGTTGTTAATACCTTTAATAATGAATAAGATATTGTTTTTTAAAAAAATAAATGATGAATTGTTAATTAATAATTCGTTTTAAAGTGACAGTATTTTAAAGCATTACTGATGCAATATACAGTGGTGTAAAAAAGCGTTTGCCCCTTCCTGATTTCCTGATTTTTTTGCATGTTTGTCACATATGTTTTGGAATATCAAACCAATTTAAATATTAGTCAAAGACAACACAGTTAAACACAAAATGCTGTTTTTAAATGAAGGTGTTTATTATTAAGGGAGAAAAAAATCCAAACCTACATGGCCCTGTGTGAAAAAGTGATTGCCCCCTTGTTAAAACATACCGTCACTGTGGTTTCTGACACCTGAGTTGGTTTGATGTTCTGAAACATTTAAGTGTGACAAACATGCAAAAAATCAGGAAATCAGGAAGGGGCAAAGACTTTTTCACACCACTGTATATGCAACAGTTTCAAACATTACTGCTTCAAATGTACCCATCACTAATATTTACCAAACATTATGGTGCACTGAAATAATGTGCACTCTGTGAAACAAAATCCCCTTATAATTTTAACATGGTAAAAATGTATGCAAACACTCCACATAAAATATCTAAAAGATCTAAAGAGAAGTTAAGAATACTGTTTATTTTTTTAAAGACAACGGGTCAAAACAACAGGTACAAATTATTTTCTTAAAAACAAAAATAAGAACTAAAGAGTTGTTCTGCTATTTTAGCATCACATTTACAGATTCATGTTTTATAACCTGCAGAACAAAGCAAAATAATAAGACATCAAATAAAGGAAAATGTGATATAGCTACAGTCAATAAAGAGAACTGCTCAAACACGAGAGAACAACCTGTTGAACTCAGTTCCAGAGGTGTAGTATTTCTGAGAGAGTAGGAGTGAGAATGAGAGAAGCTGAAGGATACACAGACACTGCAGGAACATAGAGAGCTGTATTCTAAGGACAGGGAGTCAGAGCTGCCATTAGAAGCTCCATTTTGTACACAAAGTTCCTGCCCTCCATCCTGCTCCAGTGCACTTCCTTATATGGGCCTCGCAGATGACTCCATTTCCCATCCTGCAACACGTCACTCTTCGGTAAGTCTTTAGCCTGACATCGCGGAAACTGAACCAGGACCTTACAGCCACTCTCTGGCCCATTCCGCACTGTGAGAAGAGACAAAGACAGTTACACACAATCACAACACTTTCACTGGACATTCCATCCTCACTAGAGTACCAGCAATCTCTACTCCAGTAAACCTGCATGTGATTATGGGGGAAAAACATTCCTGTGTTTGTTATACTCTATATGTCTCACAGTGCAGTTTAGTGACGGAGCACACTAAAGAATTTTACTACATCCTCCCATCCTCATTTTTTATTCACAGATTTAGTACAGGTGACTGGATGGTACTGAAGCATAAACTGAATATGGATATAAACTACTTCATATCAAGAATGGATTTGGGCACAAAATCTGTACAAAACTAAAAAGAATTGGGAATAATATTCCAACACAATAACTTTAACCCCACTAAACCATTTCTGAACTTGCAAGAATTGATGACTTAAACCCAAACCTGTATTTTTCGCACTATAAGGCGCACGGGATTATAAGGCGAATTAAGCGACAGTAGAACAGGTGTGTCGCCATGTTTCCCATCTAATGCAGCAGGTCTCGCTCGCCATTTATTTACAGTAAGCTGAGATTTCCACTAAGGCTGGGTGCAGAAGCATCAGCATTAGCATTAGCAGCATGGCCCCGACAGCATTAGTCTGAGTGTTCCCATGATCCAGGGTGATATTATCTAACGGTTTGTCCCACCTAGCTTGTTTTAACACAATAAACATGCAGGCCACAGTCCAATATACTTACCTCTGAGCAGTGAAAGAGCTAGCGCTTAGCGTGGTTAGCAGCTAATTCTAATGATGCTCCAGCAAGGCTAGCCAGGGTTAGGAGCAGGCTACAGGCTGATAATACTCACCTCTGAAGAGCAAAAGAGCTAGCACATAGCACAGTTAGCGGCTAATGCTAATGTTGCTCCAGCAGTGCTAGCCAGGGTTAGGAGCAGGCTACAGGCTGATAATACTTACCTCTGAACAAAAAAAAGAGCTAGCACTCAGCACAATTAGTGGATAATGCTAATGTACATGCACAGTACATGCACACACACTCTTACCCCACTTACCGCAGAAAATGGAAAGCACTAAAAACCCTACTACCTCACTGGAGTCTATTGCACACTGTGAAATAGAGGTAATTACTACCTCACTGGTCTTTTTTGCACACTTTTTGCACACTGTCTTGTTATTTATTATTCTTTGTCTGTATGGTGTTGTATTGTCTGTCTGCACTTTTGTACTGTTGCACTATTGTTCTGTCTACACTGTGTTTATGTGCACCATGGTCCCTGGAGGAACGTTGTTTCGTTTCACTGTGTACTCTGTATATAGCTGAAATGACAATAAAACCACTTTGACTTTGACTAATGCTGCTCCAGCAGTGCTAGCCAGGGTTAACAGCAGACTACAGCCTGATATACTCCCCTATGAACATCAAAAGAGCTAGCGCTTAGCACAGTTAGCGGCTATTACTAATGTTGCTCCAGCAGTGCTAGCCGGGAAAAAGTACTTGTGATTAAAGTACCTTTACTTTGCTAAAATTCTACAAAAGTAAAAGTACCTATCTAAAAACCTACTTGAATAAAAGTAAAAAAGTACTCAATTTAAAATGTACTTTGAGTAAAAGTTACATAGTTACTTTTAATTATTTGGTGTAAAAAAGTACAACAAACAAATAAAATTGTTTTAATAAATTATTATTCCACATAATAATTTGGATCTTTCAGGCAGTATTTGTTCAGACCACACTATAAAACATTTTCAAAAACCAGTGGCATAGGTTTTTATGATCATTTTGTTTCTAAACTGTTAAAATGTTATGGTCATATAGGTGACTATTTACCGTATTTTTATAATTTTACAGTTCATTATTATTTTTTAATTTGCCATTGCTCTGCTTTAACTGCTATTTACATATTTTTTTAACATTTAAGAAGATTGTTTAATGTTCCCAATAAAAACTTAAGGAATTATCATTAAAAACATGAAAACATACAAAAAAATGTTGGTCGGCGCATGCGCAGTGCCGTAAAGAAGCAAATATCAATGGGTAGCATAACTCGACAGAACACCGGTTTCCCTGAGCACAGCTGATTCTTAAGTAGCATCTCTCCCGCTAATCGTAATAAACATTGCTGGGAAAAGTTCAGCTGCGCTGCCATGGAGAACAAAACTCAGCTCAAACTATGTGCGATAAGATCACATAAACACAGCTTCTCTCACCGTTTGCGGACGCAGGTTAAGCACATAACATAGCGCAGCTCAGCTAACTAATTTGTTAGCTAACATAGGCAGTTTGATATGTCTCCAGTTTAGTTCAGCGTTGTTTAATGTCTAAAAGGGATTTATGCTAAGGTATCTAGGTTATATTCGCCTCAATCGCCTGTTAACATCGCACCGACAAATGCAATTCATACAGCTTTCAGTGCATTTAATATAACTTACTATTAATTTAGGCATTAATACACGTTAGTCGATTAATCAACATACAGGATAACAAACACCTTTCAACTTAATTAGCCTTCACTGTCATATATCTTGCGGTGCGGGACAGAACTGAATTTTTATTGGCGGGAGCGGGAGTTCCAGTTCCAATCAATCCAGGCGATTAACATGTAGTCCTGCTCCCGCAAATTGATAAATAGTTAAGAAAATTGTAATAATCACGCTATGACTCCCATGCAAGCTGTGTGTGGATGGCCGGTGAAACAGGTTTGCCTGGCACCTGTGTGGCATAAATGTGGCATTTGGCCCCGCCCAAGATCGGTATTGGCAATCAGCCGATTGAGTTGAAAGACAATCGGCGAACGGAATCGGCCCCGAAACACTGAACGGTCCATCTATAAATATAACCTTGTAAGTTACAAATTAAACTGTTTAAAGAAAGCTGCAACAGTAAGAATCTTATAATCACGCAGCTCTGGCCACACGTGAGCTCCTCATAATGACAGTTTATGGGTAGGATCGGGCTCATAATGACAGTTTATGGGTCGGGTCGGGTCGAGTTCATAATGACAGTTTATGGGGCGGGTCAGGTCGTGCTCATAATGACAGTTTATGGGTCGGGTCGGGCTCAAAATGACAGTTTATGGGTCAGGTCGGGCTCAAAATGACAGTTTATGGGTCGGGTCGGGTCGGGCTCATAATGACAGTTTATGGGTCGGGTCGGGCTCATAATGAGAGTTTATGGGTCGGGTCGGGTCGGGCTCAAAATGACAGTTTATGGGTCAGGTTGGGTTGGGGCTCATAATGACAGTTTATGGGTCGGGTCGGGTCGGGCTCAAAATGACAGTTTATGGGTCAGGTTGGGTCGGGCTCGGGCAAAACGTGCACGGGCTCGGGCCGGGTCAGGTCGAATGTTTTGGGCCTCTAATTTATAATAGCAAAAGAGTTAAATAATAAAACAGTGATAATAACAGATAGTAAATGTACGTGGGTGTTTAGGTGTGTGCGTGTGAATACCTGAGATGGCATATTCTCCATTGGGTGATGCTACAGTAATGGCAGAGGCATTGCCGATGCTTTCGATGGCTCCTAGCCCCACATGGTTACTGAAGCTCAGCACATGCCAGCCCATCACCTTCGCCAGCTGCTGTACTGCGTGCACCTGATGCTGAGACATCTACAGCACACAAGCAGAAAAGACTCAAGAGATTTTTATTTTACTGTAATACATTTTTGTAATGTTATTTTACTGCAATTTTTACATTGCTCTGCAAGTGCATGTTTACCTGTGACAGTAAAAAATCCTGCAGCTCCTGCTCTTGGTGGGACAGAGTGATGACTCGACCGTCCCTGTGCACCACCCTGATCTGCTCCACCCCAATATTCAACTGCAGCTGAATCGACCTGAAAGAGAGAACGAAGGAGATAAACAGCCAGGACCATATGCTTTTCGTGTTACTTTTACTTTAAAGAAATTAGGGTTGAAGCTGAGCGACATGATTAGAATGTAAATACATGATGCAGCTTCAGTGTCATGACTTGATCTGGAAATCTACAGAAATATTACACCAGTTTAAAGAGAATGTCACAGTTATTGAAATCAAATGTGATTCAACATTTATTAAATAACTATAATAATCCTTTACCCATTTCACAAAGAGACCACCCAAAATACATACAGTGGCATGCTGGTTGCAGTTACTGCAAACAAGTGAAACCAAATAGCATACTATTTACTAATTTACAAATTTAATATTCAAAATTAGTGTAAATATCAAGAATTTCTCATTTTTTAATCTTCAATAATGTCTTCAACTAACAGCAAAAATAAAAACTAGACTTGATATTAGTTTAAATAATTTTAGAGAATAATTGTTATTTTTACAGTTTCTGCTGGTCATTCTGATAAAGATCCCTTTTACTATATGATAAAGACTGTATGACCCAGAGTGTGACTCGGTTAGGATCAAAGACCCCCTAAGTAAAGTTTTTCACTCTTACTTGCAAATCTGCTCATAGCCTTGTGAGGTGATCAGCACTTTTACACTGGACTCATAAACATCGTTAATATTGGACCAGTGAGCCTGAATCTGAGGATCCTCTATACGACTCGCCAGGCAGTCAATGGTCCGCGCCGTCCTGCAAAAGACAGAACAAAATAAGGTCAAGTCAGTTTTTTCTATTCCTGTTCAGTCCTATTTTATTCTGTGCCAACCAAAGATTTAGACACACCTCCATTTTTATTTCTTTAATTTATTTTCTATATTATAGAATAATATTAAAGAAAACGATTAAGGGACACATATGGAATTACATAGTAAACAGTAAAAAGGGTTTTTGTCCTGCACCTGACCCAATCCCCTGATCTAAACCTGATGAACTGAGATGGGGTTTTGAGGTGATTTTGGATGAGCTGGAGCTTCACAGCCTGAAGGAAAAGTAACAGGTTTTGCTCAGCACCTCCAGAAACTCATTCAAGACACTGAGAAAACTATTCCAGGTGACTCTCTATGCTGTTTAATTTCTTGTGGTATTTTAAGCAATCTGGATCTTTTTGACCCGTTCTGTAGTAAGACCTAAACTTTGGTTCAGGCCGGGACTGTATTGGGGTTTCCCTGTGGACCATGTCCTCCAGCTCCTGGGAGGTCAGAAGGTCACGACACAGCAGCTGGCTGGAGGATCCACTGACCACACCCATAGCAGCTAACTCTGGCTGCTGATCAGCTTAATCAAAAAGCAGCTGTGTGATTGGCTTCAGTTAAAAACATATGCTCCGCCCTTTGCCTACATCCACTGGTGCTCCACTTGCACAGTGAGTTTGTGAGTTGATTGTGACCCCTGGTGTTCAAACGATGCAACTGCATGAAATTTCATATGATGCACATCACCACATTTTTCTATCGCAGGTCATCAGGTCACAATGCTTCACTGAACCCACAGTAAACCTACATCAACACTCTAATTAAATGTACCCAAATCTGGCTGTTTGTGTAGAAGTGTGTTACCTGCTCCTGAGGAAAATGTGTTTGGCTTGTTTGATGATTTTTTCCAGCAGGCCGTCACTGGGCTGCAGACTGCTGATCTCCGCTTTATCGTACGCCATCGGCCCAGCTAGCCGCAACCGCTTCGGTCCAAATGGAACACTTGCAGGATGGGGCATCACTGAGGAGCTCAAAGTCTGCTTATGGAACTACATGAAGAATAATCACTGAATTAATGAACCTATTCATAGAACATGGACTGAAAATACAGGTAACAACAAATTAAGAGGAAAATCTACTTTAAATTAACCATAAAAATAGCAAAATCAGCAAAAATATATTATAAAATGAAAAATCCAAGATAGAGCTATAGAGATAACAGACCATAAATACATTAATTTGACAAAATATATAATGTTTAAATAACATAAATAACAGTTATTAATCCATGATTAGTCCATGGACAGGACAGTGCTTAACTAAGAATACAAGAACACAAGTTAATTTTAACTAAGAATACAAGAACACAAGTTAATTTTAACTAACACGATTTATACACGGCTCAGACACTCACACTGAGGTGAAGAAGTGTCTAAAATCACCTGTGTTTCTGCCACAACTTGGTGAACTAATCTAGGGATCCCTTTGATAGCAGCTAAGAGAAAATTTGTCTGTGTAGTATGATGCAATTTGGCGTGATGACTGTGTGACTGTCCGACGAAAAGACTAGCATGTTAGAACTTTTTGTAATTTATTGCCTAGCTTGCTCCGCGACGTGTTCCATGCTGCCATGGACCAATAGGAAGCTACCATTGTAGACAGATGTAAACTGAGGCGGTGGACAATGGTGAACAGAAGTTGTAATGTTGTATATATATCTGATCACCATGGAGCTGTTCTGCTGCCTTTTTGCGTACAAAGGAACAGTAATACAGTAATTACCAGTCATGAATAAAGAAGATTAACCTTTTACTGATGCAGGATGACTGTCTGTGTGAAATATCAAGATTAAATAAACTGTGAAGTCTACATGATATACATGTCAAAGTTATGATTTCTACAATGTGGAATTGTGAAAATTTCTCAATAACTATATTTAGTAAAATAGGGGTAATAAGTATTATTTAAATAAACATTATTCATATTAATATATTCTTAATATTGTCCAGCAGTCTACATTACAAAACACCCGCTATAACTGTACACCCAACCATGAAATACTTTTAGTATTAGACACTCAATCACGCTCCAAAGAAATGCCTCCCTTCTTTAATCGGGTTACATCATTATTACATTCATGACACCCATGATATCCTCTATATGTGAATCAATTCAACACAAAAAATTAACATGTCTGATTATTGGAGGACATGGATGATTATTGGTCGGTGACAGTACGTGTAGTTTTGCTAGTTCCTCGAGTTATACACAAAACAGAGATGTAGTTTATACTTTTTTTAATGATAAATAGCTGAAAATCTGTCACGTCAGAAACAAACGAGGTCAACAGTAGCTAGCCGCGCTAATATAATGGAAATCTAAGCTCACTGTAAAAAAAAAGCAAAATCCCTTTACTCACACAAAAACAGGAGATTTTCAGGAGAGAAATCTGTGTACAGTAACATCCAGCGCTCGCTTGACTTTGAAAGAATTTTTTTTTTAGAATTACATTTTGTTTATTTAGGGGCTCTCAGCAACGAGACCTGCTGAATTAGAAGGGAAACATGGCGACACCCCTGTGTCACTTTATGACACTTATAATCCGGTGCGCCTTATGTATGAAAATAGACCACAAAAAAGATGTTCATTGATAGTGCGCCTTATAATACAAATAAATAAAATAAATTTGATTCAGTTAGATTAGTTGTTTGTTTAGCTAAGGTGACCCCCCAAGAATTGAGTCACAGGAAAAAATATTTTAATATTTAGTTGAAGACAAAAAGACAATAAAGTAAAATGAAGGCAGACTATGCGTCAGTGTACAGCATATGGGGAGGGGTAGACTGTAAGGTGTGTGTGTACCTCTCTAATCAGCTGGTGCAGGTTGTGCTCGAGAACGTAAAGATGATCGTCTGGTTTGGTTTTGTCTGGAGAGGTTCTCTGATTTTTCTTCTCCACAGAGGAATGGCACAGAGAGATGGAGAGCTGAAGCCCTGAAATTACACGAGCATACACTTAAAGCCCTGAAATGATCTTTAGATATGTTTCTTTATAGACAACAAATACATTTCATTTATTTTCTTTTCCAGATTACATGAATACTATTTAGCTTAATAATATCATTTTCTCTGTATCTATTATTTGTTAATTGTTTTGCTCTCGGTCTTGCTGTTTTCATGTTTTATTTGACTTCATGTTATGAAGGAATTTGAATCTGTTCAATAGAGGAGATATAGAGTAATGTTCTCAGATTCCAGACTGGATTTGGATGCAGGTATTTATGTTGGTAACTATGCTAGTTTGCTCAGATACTGTCTACTGTATGTGAAAAGGTTAAAAAGTTTAAAAAATGAATCCTCAACGGATAAAACAATATTTATATACATTTAAAATTATATTACATTATACTTCAGATCCACTGAAGTGATGCAGAATTAGTTATTTGTGAATGCCATGTATGTGTCAGTAAATTTACCAGGGAAGGGCTGGGAGATGATCTGATTCTTGACCACGATGTGAGGAATGTGTGATTTTATCTGCACCGCCTCCCGAGAGAGCTGAGCAAAGATTTCCTTACAGAGCAGCACATTCTGAGCAGCTTCCAGCTTCGAATGCCATGCCTGAGCACCTGAGAGAAAGAGAGAGAGAGAGAGAGAAAGAGAGAGAGAGAAAGAGAGAGAGAGAGAGAGAGAGAAAGAGAGACATGTTGAAAAGACTGTTTATCCACGATGACCGTGTTTAAAACATAATACAATAGTAAGCAGTATATTAAAGTAAATCAGCGCAGTTAGTTCCTGGTTTGGTGTATTAGAGTGTTACTAGATGTACCTGGTCTTGCCTTTGGTTGTCTTCTGAACAGGTTTACCGTGCCCAGGTCTCCTATATCAGGAGCCTGTTTCTGAATAGAGACCTAAACAAGAGACAGAGCATCAGCAGAAATCTACACTATCTTGGTTTTGCATTGTGATGATGTAATAGACTAACAGGGCAGTGTGACCTCACCTTAATGTAGGCTGAGCCCTCCAGGTCACTGGGGATCTGGACATTGAGAGGGCAGTAATCATCTGGGATTTTCTTATCCAGGTCGATATCCGTGTTTTTAATGACCTCGAAAGTGCCGTGGTGTGTAAACAGAGAACCTGGAGGAGTGAAATCACTTTTTTCTGAAATCTGCAATCCTCAACACATCACATACTATATATACATACAACATTTCAGCTTAAATATGAGCTAAAAACATTTGTGTTTGTGATCAGATGATCACAGCTCAGATCAACATTTTTCTTATATATACATTCAGATGTGTTAACTCTAACAGGGCAGGCCAAGTGATTTTAGGTGAGCAAAAAGAAACAGTGTTAACTGTTAATTAAGTTAACACTTAATATTTGTTGCATATCTCTTTGCTTACAACAACTGCATCAAGCAACACACAGGTGTTACCAAACTGTTGCATCATATTTTTTGATGCTGGAATTTACAAAAAGGTTTAAATCTATTAAATTAATTCATCACTATCAATCCCTGCACTTTCACCCTGATTAAAGTTAGCAGTGTATTGTAGGTCCATGGGCCACAACTCTATGTATTTTTATCTGCTCAAAATTCTCTGGCCTGCAACTTACTAAAGAGGCATTTAAACAAACACTATAAGTGTAAGAGGGAACTAGAGTGTGACCAATTTCATCACACATGCGGCCTAATCTCTCAATGGTGTAACCAAATAAAAAAAAAAAAATTAAAAAAGCAAGTTAAAGAAACAGTTAACATCTCCAGTTAGCCTTTAGCCATCATCATTGACAGTAGTGCTGTGTGATCATATCACGATATGGAATTTTTTATATCATAAATAAATAAATTAACAAACATGAAAATGAGGGTATTCAATCTGTAATTTCAGTTCATTTTAGTTTTTATTAGTTTCAGCTAAGGAGAACTTTCACTTTCCGTTTTCATTCTTTTTCCTTAACAGTAATACTTTGTTACTTAGCAATATGGTGATTATAATGCCATAGCTTTATATAAAATAAAAAAAGTATTAAAAAACAGAGGAATACATTACAGACTTTTTCCTGGAGCCCGGCGGGCAAAGAAAAAAAATCTAAGTATCCTGCTATTTAAAAGAATGGAAAATAAATAACAATAATAATATAGTTCTGCATACTAGAGTTTAGATTGTCTGCCCGAACCCGAGCCTGAACGCGAGCCTGACTGACCTGCGAGAATTCTCACCTCTTTCCTGACGCGCTGTCGGGTTCGGCTGAAGAAAATGGTCTGTGGTGTGACGCAGAACTACGTTTAATGTAACAAATCACACAGATTTTTGTGCTGATCCATCCGCGCATTTTAAGCTCCGCAGGTGGATTAATGTCAGTCTGCCAGTCAGGCTACAGTGTCAGCATATAAATCACGTGCGTTTTCCTACAGGACAAACTATTCAAACATGCAGATGAGCTCTCTGCACCCGATTAAAAAAAAAATCACACTGTGTCTGTATGTCTTAAAAAAGTTAGATACGGCTATTAAATTAATAAATCAACATCCATAGAAAAGACCAGTGAGACCAGTAAGGCAGCAACAAGCTAGAAGCTAATAAGCTAATAACAACATTTTATAAAAACTGAAAAATAGATATAAAATAGGAAAATAACTAACTAAACTAAGCTCAAAATGCTAAATATAATAAATATAATCAAACGAATTCTAAAAGATCAAAACGAAATAGTGAACACTCAAAGCAGTAGCTTAAAGACAGAATATAAAGCTTTTCCAGCGCTAAGAGACGCAAAACCTGTAGAACAGAAGGAGCAGCGGCAGCGCGCCGTGTACCACATAGCTAATCAGGTTACTCAACTCTGATCAGGTTAAACCCAGCTGAAGCGCGCTCATGGCTACCTACAAACAGGCATTCACAATGGAGCGCTAAAACTGGGATTGACCATGAAAATGAATAAGGGAAAGCACAAGGCATCATATTTCACCCCTATTGATCAGGAAATATTAATATCTGCGTATGCAGAGTATAAAATAATATTCAGGCATAAAAGCAATTCAGCAGCAGCAGCAAAGCAAATGAGTCAGCTTGAGCAAAAATAGCTGACAGAGTCAATGCGTGAGTTAAAATAAAAATATACACAATACACTTAGTGAAAAGACATGGAAAAATATTTAAAATATTATTATTTAAACATTTTTATTTGTCTTGATTTGTACCCTTTTTTTTTTTAATTAACCCAGGTGTAATCCAAGTGGGATTAAACACACATGGCAGCAAGTGAAGATAAAATATAAAAACATAGTCCACAGTGGTATGACTTGTACACAACTAACTAATGTTACTTTTATCAAGCTTAGTTTGCCCTACAGTTGATTATGGTTTTGTAGCTAATAGGAAAAAGGCTGAGGTAAGAAAAACAGGAGGGGGGGGGGGGTCACCATCGCCACCGTTTACCCGGGCAGAGGAGCTGGCACTTTCAAAGAACAGTAGGAGGCCCATCCCTCATGGAATCACTGGAGGGAGCTCATCTGAGCCATCAACCCCCAGGGACACACCTCATGATGTTAAAGGCACGTTCATTACATTTATTAGTTTATAGTTCATAAACTGTGAACTGCATTGATATTTTAACATGTTTAATGCTACTAAAATGATGCAACTAAATGAGCCTCCTGCAGTTGTAAGTTATCTTAATGTTCCCAAATCTTACTTGATGTGAATAAATATCAGTGTTTAACCAAAAAATCTAAATTCCTGTTGCAGGATGATGATGAAACAATCTCTTCTGTCTCAGAATGGGAGGATCCTGGGAGGCCTATGGAGGTACAGTATGTTAAATATGTTGATCATAATATTTCATTTGATTAAACATAGTAGTGTGTGTGACTGTCCTATAACGGAATGTGACTGATTATCAGGAATCTGATGAGGAACTATCCAACTCCAAAGCTCAGCTTGGAACAGTGAGAATGCTTATGTCTCAACAAATATCAAAACTATTCAGAACACAAAGCTATTTATTTAAGCTTAACATGGTATTTTTGTCTCTTTCTTTCAAGATGGCTGTTAAAGATTTATACTAGGTTCAGCTAAAAATCAAATTGAGAAGTGTGATCTACAAACACATAAAACTGCAAATAAAACAGACAAGACTGGAAATTGAGTTGCTGGAATATAAATTAAAGGTGGGAGTTGTTGCTGTGAGTGTATAAATCTGTTTTTACCAAGAAAATTCACTTGTTGGCATTTTTTTCCTTCAGGAAATAAATAAATCAAAAACATAGGCCTGATCAAATTTACTGTATAATGCAGACTCTCAAAAAATCCTTGCATCATGTACAGAGCCTGGCCATTTGGCTTTAACATTAGTAATGTTGGTAGCATCATATATGATCTTAATGGAGGAGAAAATATGTTTTTGTAATGTATTAAATATTAGTCCTTTTTGTTTTTTAAAAAGTAGTAAATTTATGATCATTACTTGTATATTAATGCTGTGGAAGGACTTGCTGTTTATATAATCCCCTTCATTTTTGGCAGGTGCTTTAATTGGAATGTGGGTTCCATCCATGCATCATCCAATGACTCTTGGAAATCCTAAAATATAAAATTTTGCAGAGCTATTTATCTTTCACTTCCCATTTGTCTGACAATTTTATAATCTTTGTAATGACGATAAACCTGCATATCTGTGGAATTCCTCTTTAATGTTCATTAAAGGATTATGCCCAGGGAACACCACAAAACTGGACAACAACTGTTTTAAAGCTAGGCATACTTTGCGGACTGACCAACATACAGTTGCCTTGACTATGTGTTCAGTGTCTCCTACATTGTACCAAAAAAGATCCATTGGCAAAGAAACGGAGCGCAATGCATAAAGTCTGCAAAGATGTGAGGGCTGATCCAGCGAGGAAAAACGGTAACGTGCGAATAATTTGAGTTTCAATATCATCTGGATCCGTTTGCATGAGAAAAGAGTAAGTTAACCTGCTAGTGTTAGTTTTGATGCCTTCAGTGAGAATCTACAATGTAAATAGTCATGAAGAAAACGCATTGAATGAAAATGTGTGTCCAAACTTTTGGCCTGTACTGTATATATACATTTTATTTGATTTAACGTGAACCTACGAATGCTTTATTGTGCATGTAAACATTCATTTATTGATGGCAATGCCACTTTACAATTTTAGGCACAAAAAGAGTTTAAACTTCACGCACATCTTTAACAGACTCACCCGCACTGCGGTAGCTCAGATCTCCGAGGATTTTGTCTCCAACTTTACGCAGTTTCCACTGTGATCGCAGGTGCAGCAGCTCTGCGTTAAAGTCACGCTGTCGCCGCTGCTCCTGGCTCTCCGCCACAGACTTACTCAGCTTCTCCGCCCCCTTCAGCAGAACCTGGGCTGCGGTGGCCAGGGACTTCTTCTTACTGATTAGCTGGAACACCTGAGGAGCCTGAACACAAACATACTCGCAGCCTTATGATTAGGGATGTGAGAAAATATTAATATCACATTGTGATATTTTGTTCTATACATAAGTTTTGGTCTGTAAAGAGAAAAGATGTTTTAACATTTTAAGCAGGATTTGGTGTGTTTTTGTACAAAAGTCTTAGTCCTTAGTTGTCATGCTAAGGTTTCTACACAAATATATTTAGGAAATATCAAAGCTTTTTTTAGAGAGAGAATTGCTTGAAAGATGGCTAGAAATCAGCCAAAACTCATGTTTGACTAAACAAACAAAATATCTCCAACTGCAAGCAAATCCTCCCAAAACAAGAAAAAAGAGTAGCAGATTTTAACAAGTCTAATACTGTTACCTTGGCCACAGTAGGGTCCTGGGATACCGGATCAAGAGCCATATACTTCTTCTCTTTCACAATGCTGAGCACATCGTGCAGCACACACATCTCAGTCAAAGCACTGCGCAAATTATTCCTCACCGAGTCCCACGGCCACAGGCACGGCTGAAATTTCACTGGACCTGGAGAACAATATACGTTATGCACTAAAAATCACTTGCAGTAGAATATTACTGCTGAAATATTCCTCAGGCTGCCCTTTTCCATACCTTCAAACCATATAGATACTGAGGAACTCTAAATATAACACTTAAACATGCTAAAAATCATACTGCTTCTTACTAATAGTTATGTAGTAAACACAAAGCTCAATGTTCTACCTCTATTTTAACCAGTCTATAAGTTGCGATTCCCTTGTCTTTTTACCTTTAGTAAATTCAGTTACCACCATATAACTAAGTCTTAACATGTGTAAAGTTGATGCTTGTGCAGCCGGCCACTTTCACTTACCTTCCTCATCTGGGTTCTGCTTGCTCCATTCAGACTCTCTGCTCTCCCCATTCAGGTCCTCTTCATCAGAGTCAGAGCCTTGGCCGAAATCAATGCGCTGAGCAAGTTTTGCGAGATTCTGGGACATAGAGAGCGGAGGCACATACGTTTCTACTCCATCCAGTGAAACCTCCTGCACCTGACGCTCACAGGAGGACTCGATACTGACGCGAACTGCAGGGCTTCCTGACATCCTGCTTCTATTCACCGGCTGGAGTCTCTGAAACACAAACATTCTGACTATAAAAAACAAATCAAAACAAAGAAAGACAGAATTCCAACTACAGTGCTGTGAAAAAGTATTTTCCCCCGACATATTTCCTTTTTTTTTTAGCTTTTTTTATCATACAAACATTTTTCAGATCAATAAACACATTTAATATCAGACAAAGATAAGCTAAGAAAATATAAAAAGCAGATATTTAAATGATGATTTAGTTTATAAAGGGAAAAAAACTATCCAAACCAATCTAACCTTCTGTGAAAAAGTGTTTACCCCTGAATCTAATAACTTGGTTGTGTCACCCTTGGCAGCAACAACTGCAAGCAAGCTTTACTGATAACTTGTAACGAGTCTTTCCCATCTCTGTGGCGGAATTCTTTACAGAATAGTTTTAATTCAGACACATTGGAGGATTTTCCAGCATAAACATCCTGTTTAAGATCATCCACAGCATCTCTATCAGACTTTAACTAGTCCTAGATGGTTGGTAAGCTGCTGCTAGGTGGTTGTTAAAGTGTTACTAGTTTGTAAGCTGTAACTAGGTGGTCGGTAAACTGTTGCTAGAAGGTTGGTAAGGTGTTACTAGAAGGTTGGTAAGGTGTTACTAGAAGGTTGGTAAGGTGTCGCTAGAAGGTTGGTAAGGTGTTACTAGAAGGTTGGTAAGGTGTTACTAGAAGGTTGGTAAGGTGTTACTAGGTGGTATGTAAACTGTTACTAGGAGTTTGGTAAGGTGTTACTAGGTAACTTTAGTCGGTGAACGCGGTCGGTAACCCTGGAGTTAAAATGAGCAGAATCATCCTAAAAAACTCGTATGCGTCTGTATAAAATTCACATTATGAATGAACTCCTATAATTCATAACATCACTACAATACAGATATTATACCCAGGAGATACAGCTGCTGGTAAAATCAGGATCACAGAACCGGTGTTTTGTCGAATTATGATACTCATCGGAGCTGCAGCCGCTCACAGGACTGAGCTCAGAACAGCGCGAGGCTGCGGAGAGAGCGGCGGGTATACACCGGGTAGTTAAATGTGGTGTATGGGGGTGTAAACAGGGAGATATAGTAAATCAGAGCGCTACTCACGGGAGTAAAGAAGGTCTGGGTTTATCCGGTTGTTGTTCTGATAAAACAGCGCTTTCTTCCCCTCCTCTTCTTCCTGCCCGGGGCTTAAGTCCGGACTGCGGACCGGAGCTGTGCTGCCCCCTCCCGGTCACCCCGGAGAACCGAGCAGATAGTACCCGCCGCAGACTGCAGGGGGCGCTGCGCACTGACTCAAAATTAATGGGTTTGTATGAAGCAAAAGAACAAAACCATGTCTGATCATTTCATACTGAAAAATTTACTCATTTACTTAAAACATATTTCAGCACCACTGCTGTTATAAGCCTTTAGAACTGTTATCTAACTGTACCATCTGGACCATCAAGTGGCCACAGCATTTTTAGTTTTATTTCACCCCTCACACCACGTTCAGACACTTAAGTTGTAATTTTTTGTTTCAAAGTTTTACACACACCAGCTCTAGACCAGCTGACCATGCAGAAAATACGTACCATACACCTCCTATAGGTATCCTATACTGGGGTGCTAGCTCATTATTTAGCTCTTTACCAGCATAGGGTAGGATTCTTCTGGATGGCCAGCTGGTCTCAAGCTGCATTTTTAGGAATCAAAAGGAGAAAGTGTATGTTGCAAATTCAAAACAGAAAAAAAAATATATAGCAAATATATATTTTTAAATATACTTGGTTACTTTATTATTACTTTATTACTGCAGATTAATTATTTAATTACAGTCATTAGTTTATATTAATTACAGCACACCTGATACAACTAATTAACTAACTGCCCTTGCTAAGGAGAGCTGAGAGTGTTACAGCACAAAAACAGGAAAACAAGCAGCATAGTTTTACTCCAGAACCACAGAGCTATCCCTGCTAACTGAAGAGCCAGTAATATGGAAAGAGTTTAAAACACATATGTACAAATGTACAAATAAAGCCTTAATGTGGGTTTTCTTCCCACTAAAAAGAAAAATCTTCATGAGCTTTAACGTACTAAAACAACAAGCCAGAAACACTAAACTTCTCTCATTTACACTGCTCAAAAAAATAAAGGCAACACTTAAACATCACAACGTAGTGGGTTGCAGAGTGGTCCAGCGGTCTAAAGCGCTGCCACTATGAGCGGGAGGTCGCATGTTTGGGGTTTCGAACCCCATGCAGCTTTGCCATGCTCAGAGGGAGCATCTGTGAGCTAATGTATCAGAACCGAGCCACTGCGCTGTCCTCCAAGTGTGCTGGCTGCTCAGCAATGCTGCATCAGCAGCAGCTTGAAAAGAAGCGGTGGCTGACTTCCAGTGTTGGGAAGGTTACTTTTAAAATGTAATCCCTTACAGATTACTGATTACATCACTCAAAATGTAATTTGTAACGTAATCAGTTACATTACTTCAAGTGAGTAACGTAATCTGATTACTTTGGATTACTTACAATATTGTCGTTTTTTTAAGCCTGAATGAATGTAGCAACCACATCTTGCATATTATTGTTTTATTTTTCCTTCCAGTTAATAGATAGACAAATAAAACAGCCTTTTCAATCACCCTATAAAAATACTTATGAAACCATTTAATCAAACAATTTTATAAAACACTTCTATAAATTGATGATAAAATCATTAAAAACCAAACAATGTAACAACAACTGTAAGCTAACTATTTGCAGGTTTGCCACTTTCTGCAGGTGGATTTTTTGCCAGGATTATCTAGGGGTGTAAATCACAAGATTCATTACGATACGATACAATACGATTATTTTAGTCAGCGATACGATAATGTACAATACCTCAAATTATGTCTTTATACGATACAATTCGGTCCAATAGGATTTAATGCGATTACAATCTGTTCCTTTTCTAAGAACTCACAAATGCAAACAAAATATAATTTGAATGTTTTATTATTAAATGTCAAATGCAGTGTAATCATAAACAGTAAACAATAATTCACTTCAACACTTTAATTTCCATTATTTAAGTTCCATTTGAGAACATCAAATGCAGAAGAAAATGTAAAAAAAAAAAAAAAGCGCCTGTTATATTTAGAGTTTACAATGTGTGTATGGATGTTGGTGATGAATAGTCAATCATTCTCTACATTTCCTGATTCAGTAGGGTCTTGACAAACAAATTACAAAATGTGTAATTTATATCACAATGCATTGAAGAGTTACACTGCATTATATTAGGTGTCCACCAGGCGTCTCCAAAGTGTTCAAAACCTCTCCAGTAAATCTGTCTCTATACAGCCAGAGTTTGTAATTTTTTTGTTTGTTTGTGATAAAATAAATGAATGTAAGTCTATTTCAGAGTAATATTAATACTTTTGATGAAATGACAAACAAAATCACACGTATGCGCGCTGTGGGCGCACTTATGTTTAGCAGAGGGAATTTGGTGAATCACTTTTGTGACGCTGGAGAAAGGCTATGACCTGATTTGATTGGATTGATCCAGCGCTCACGTTATTGGTTCAAAAGACGATCACTCAAGAAAAATATGGCAAGCCAACTAAGCCAAAACGTGTGGGAAAGAAACGCCTCCACGCGTAAAAATATGACGTGTCCACACGTAAAAAAATCACGTGTACAGGCGGTAAAACTGTTCGTGTATACACGTTTTGGCATCTAACATCCAATCGGTAAACGCGCCTATGCATACATTTGCATTGTAATAAGGCAGCCTGACAACACATGATGTCATGCAACGTATTGTATTCCATATTCATAAGACGCTTACGTGGGTTACAACGCAGTGTCTACGTACCGTGACATAGCCCCATACATACTCATACACACTCTGCACGCAAGGTCCACATAACTGAAACGTTGTAATCATGTGTCTATGATGTACCCCCTATTTCACATGATGTAACCCCCGCCATTTTATATCCATAGTGTTTACCCTGCCTTTAGGTCAGTGCAATCATGGCTCTGCAAAATTTTCTGTTGATTTGCTTTAGGACAATAAAAATGTAAAAGAAACTAATAAAAGATACAGAGAAATTGTGACTCTAAATTTACTAAATTCAGTGGCTTAACACCGAATGTTGTTTACTAGGGCTTAAAAAAGCAAAATTACAATTTAAAAGTATAACATTTTAAAAGTTAAGACTTTAAGTGTGGACAGTTAGGACTGAAATATTGTGTTTATATTGATTGTAGTTCATTTTTTTTTTTTTTTTTTTTAGACCTAACATTTTTAATAACAGCCTTGCTTTAGTGTTAATTGTGCCGCTATAATACGACTTGACTTAATATGACTTTCCCTGTGGGATCTGTCTTACACCTAGCAATAATAGTTATATTTCTTGTGTGTTAATGTAGGGAATGTTATGTTCCCTGAGTAGGGCACTGTGGCATTAAAAATACTTGTTTATCCACATTTTAATCTGTCCTAGCAGATATGAGGTGTTGTACAGGCATATTAAGACTGCTTCTACAGCTCAGTAAATGTTGCCATCTACAGGCTGCATATTGCAACTGCGGCTTTTTGAGATGGACAGTAAATCCCAAGACGTTAATTTTTTACGTCTGTACACGTAATATATCCACGTCTGTACAGGTGAAAAAAAGCACGTGATGTACAGACGGCATAAATTTACGCCTCCACACGTAAAAAGATTACGTCTGTACACGTAAAAAGATAACGTCTTTATCTGTCAACACGTGATTTTTTTACGTGTGGACACGTCATATTTTTACGCGTGGAGGCGTTTCTTTCCCACACGTTTTGGCTTAGTTGGCTTGCCATAGAAAAATAGTGGTTTGTGGACCGCTGAAAATAAACGCATGTTTGTGAGGAGAAGTGAGCAGGCGAATAAAGGACTTTATGGATATTTTATCTGCGGTTCAGTGCTGTACTGTGGATGCTGTGATAGTAAGTGAATTTTCTATAATGTAATATGATGTTATTTTATATACTAATAATATTTTATAAGGCTATTTTGTTGGGGAGGCGTGTTCCCCATGTAAACAATGTGAAAAATCAGGCTGTTTTCAGTTGGCGATTTCTGGCGACTGGTTTCATGTAGATGGTTGTGATGGTTGAAATTTGCATGCAGGTAGTTAAATTAGTACTAAAGAATATGAGTCGGTTATTTGGTCGGTGTGTTTAGAATATTTGACGCTTATAAGCATTCTACATTACATAGTCAGAACGGGCCCGCCGACGGGCTAGGGGGCGCTTCTGCAGTGAAAACATTCTGAGCAGGAGGTTGTGAATCATATAATATTTTGATGTCGTGATTTATGTGAATGTGTTTGCGTTTTGTCAGTGTTGGATTGGAAGACCAAAAATAGAAAAGTACCGCAATGTAATCCATTTATTTTAGCAGAGTAACTGTAATCTGATTACCATTTACTGAAGCAGTAACTGTAACGGATTACAGTTACTCATAATTTGTAATCTGATTACGTAACGCCGTTACATGTAATCCGTTACTTCCCAACACTGCTGACTTCACATGTATCGGAGGAAGCATGTGTTAGTCTTCACCCTCCTGGTGTGTTGGGGCATTCCTAGTGATAGGGGGAGTCCTAATGAGTAAGTTGTGTAATTAGAAATTCAAATTAAATAAACAACAATTCAGGGCCTACCTTTGAAGGACTCATTTAAAGGCCGATTACGTCACCACGGTGTGACTAGACTGTCCCATTTCAAAGGCTCCTTCGAATGCAGCCTACTTTTCCTCGGAAACAAAGGATCCACCGAGGCTGCGTCCAGAAACCCCAAAAGTGTCTCCTTTTTCCTACCAATCCTCCTCCTCTCCTCCGTGACCCGGAAACTGATTTGGTGACGCCATCTTGCCGCCTGTCCAAATACCGTAGAAGATGAAAGAAGCCACTTAAAATCCTCCTGTAGTAGGCTTCCAACGGAGGGAACATAAGAGCATCCTACTCCAGAAGACTTTTAAGGATTTTTGAATGACATCACTGCATCCACGCCCACAAAGCACGCGTAAATGGAGAAGGCAACGCACAAATATACGTCATGAATGTATTAATTAAGCAGTATGATAATCTATAGTTTAGATAAGCTGTAGGTTTATTTCAGCAAAAAAAGGGCGGTGTCAGCAGAGAGTATATGTAGTATTAAGTAGTATATAGTTTATATAAATACTTAAATGTTTATTGTGTGTGTGTGTGTGTGTGTGTGTGTGTGTGAGAGAGTGTGTGTATGTATTAATGTACTATTTAGTTTATTTATAAGTATTGTTAGTTTATATATAGTATTTATTTATATAGTATATATATAACTAAATAATACTTTATTCTAATGTATTCTCTTTTTTTAAACTTCATTTCAAATGCCCTTTTATTTGCTTATATTTCACCCGTTCACATTTAAAATATTTAAGTAACTGCACAATTAATTAACCTGGACTTAATTAATTTGGTATTTTGTGTCTGAAGCAAAACGAGAATCAAAATCTCTGGCTCATTTCTCAGCTCTGACTTTAATTGTGGCGGGTAGAATCCCAAACAGGAAACAGGAAATTCTCTGTAGGGTAGACTGTCCAGGCCCCCAGCTTTTCCCTTCCAAAACGTGCCACCGGAAGTGTGCTGCTGAGGGATGAGAGGACCATTTGAGCAAAGCTATCCATTCACTTCCATTCATTTCGTCTTTAAACCAATAATAAATGTATTTCCAAGCCGTTTTCGATTATGACACGACCCATGTTCTTTTTTACAAAGAACGGATTTTCTGCCATTTGATCCATAAGATTAATAATCTGTTCATATCTTTAGAAAATAACATTTTTATACAACTATGCTAACGATGACGTAAAAAGACAGCGACCCAAAATACAGTGCTGTAATGTTTGGAGAAGTTGCTCCTCTTGATTTAAAAGTACAGAGCTGATTGAATTAGAGCAGGGTCAAAGTAACCTCTTATTATGCAAATATAATACTACTACTATCAGTTATAATACATTGTAGATAGTAAGATAGTAATAAATAGAAGTAAGATAGACTATGAGAATTATAATGTATAGATATAACTATAATTTATATTACATATTTATTATTCTTATTACTGAGTTTCTAAATGCTTGTTATATAGAAAAACTATGAATATTCTTCAGTAAATCCGTGGACTAATATTGGATATCAGTAATTCTAGTTTTTATCTGCTGTTTATTCAATAAAAGCCCCATTCTGGGACGGAATGGAGCTTCTCTCACTGTGGACTGAATAGGTCTGTGCAGCTCCTATTAACAGTACGGTTGTTTGCACGGCACGCAGAAGATTCGCGTCATGCTGGCGCCTGCGCAATCTCTCACTTTCCCGGTTAACGCCCCACGAGAAGCCGATCAGGAAGTGACACGATTGGCCTCACCTGGCTCCGTTGAAATCAGCGGGATGGCTTGGTCCAGTTAATATATACTGTCAATGAGACTGTCCCATTTCGGTACTGCCATCGCAGCCTACCCATCCTTCGAAGGACACACCTTCTTAGACCACGTCCTTCTTAGGATCCAGCCCCTGAATCAGTGTTGCCAACTTAGCGACTTTGTCGCTATATTTAGCGACTTTTCAGACCCACTACCCACTCACAGTGCAGACCCACACTCTCTCACACACACACCGCTCCACCAACACACTGAAAATGAATCGCGCGAGCCCACAGCCGCCGCTGACCCCGCTCTGTATTTACAGAGCAGAAGTATAAATATTAATGTGTCTTCAGTGTGACACGAACAGAAATCCCTTAATTTAACTCACACAGTATCAGTCATTCACTCACCTCATTCACCACACAGCCTATCACTCACCTCCTCCACAGTGTCTGCCTCTTTATAAAAAGCTAAATATATATTGAACCATTGAACAATTTGTCTATGATAGGTTTGAAAATAAAGAAAACTTAAGAAAACGTCAAAAAATAAAAATAAAATAAAACAAAGCTAAATACAAAGCTAAAAATTAATAAATAAACAAAGCTAAATATCTATTGAACCATTGAACAATTTGGTCTATTATAGGTTTAAAAATAAAGAAAACTTAAGAAAACGTCAAAAAAAAAAAAAAAAAACAAAGCTAAATACAAAGCTAAAAAAATATAAATAAAACAAAGCTAAATATCTATTGAACCATTGAACAATTTGTCTATGATAGGTTTAAAAAATAAAGAAAACTTAAGAAAATGTAAAAAAAAATAATAAAATAAAACAAACAAACTAAAAAGTAGAATAACAGTTCCGGCTGCTCTTATAATAACATTTAAGAACATGGCAAAAAACTAATTTATGTAATTCACGCAAAAATGAAGTTATTGTAAAAAGTGACGTCCTATTTAAAAAGCAACAAAAGTTGTTCATTTGTAACATTTCTAACACATTGTGTTTTTGCTCACTTTTTTCTCTCCCAAAACCCTAATCCTTTACAGCTTCAAAAACATGTATTATGCAAATGAAAACTTTCCTTACTGAGGAGTTGGCAACACTGCCCTGAATTGGGACACACTGAACGTAACTCCAAGTCAACCAGACTTCTAAAATAAACCTGGAAGCAACACTCATTGTGAATCAATTTCACCTGCTGTTGTGCAAATGGAACAGATAACAGGAAGAAATGAGAGGCAATTAGCAATCTGAGCCCTATAAAGAAGTGTTTCTGCAGGTGGAGACCACAGACCTTTTCTTTGTTCTCATTCTTTCTGGCTGATGTTTTAGTCACTTTTGCATTTTGTCAGTTCTCTCACCGTAGAGGAAACATTCAGAAGAACATCCGCCGCCTCATCAGGAGCATGCCCAGGCGTTGGAGGGAGGTCATCCAGGCACGTGGAGGCCACACACACTACTGAGCCTCATTTTAACTTGTCTTGAGGAATTTCCACTGAAGCTGGATCAGCCTGTCATTTAACTGTCCCCTTTAATTTTGAGTTTGATTCCAAATCCAGACCTCCATGCGATAATAATTTTAATGTACATTGATTATTTTTATGTCACTTTGTTCACAACACATGCCACTATGTAATAAAAAAGATTTTTTTGCTGAAATATTTTATTAATTGAGATCTTAGATGTGTTATTTTAGTGTTCCCTTTATTTTTTGAGCAGTGTATTTCACTGAATAATAAACTTATTCAGAATCTTCATAAGATAAACTACTAGAACCCACATTACTGACCTACTTTAAAATCCAGAGAGGCTGTGGAGTAAACAGGCTGGTTGAGTGGACCTTGAACAGCACAGCATGATATAATGTAATCTGAGTTTGATGGTTTAGCTGGTCTGTCGGTTTAATTCCAGTTCAAGAGGAAAATGTAGTCAGAATAAACCATAGAGTTCTGCACATATTTATGTACCACAGAAAACCCGCTCGCTGTAGAAAAATGGAAATATACTGGTAAAATTTCTTTACTTTTTTAGTGAAGAACTTTTATCTACTTTATAAAATTAAAGGAAATAAAAGTCGCTAGACTCTATTTTAAATTAGAGTTTTTAGCTGTTTAGCTCCATTCACCTTCACTCATTGAGGACTCACTCGCGGGCTCCCTCTAGCGTTCAGCAGTTATTTTCTGATATACCGGGGGAGACAGGAAGTGGGCGGGCTCTCCATAACCCGGCTGTAGCTGAGCTTCCGGCTCAGTATCGACACTGTGGTTGTATTCGGAATGGCATACTACTATACTGCGTACTGCATACTGCACTAGTATGTACTGCATACTACACGCTGCCCAGTATGTAGTATTCGGTACTGTAACACTTTTGATTGTAGTACCCTACACGGTCCTGCTGTGACACACCAGTCAGTGCTCTGTAGTGCTCCGAATTCCTCAGAGTGAGTTGTAAACAGAAAGAACATGAAAAATGTCCTACCTTTTCATTATTAAAACTAATGAGATCTGCATACTGTCCAGAACAGCAATTGCTGCTTTTATTTTAGAGTTTAGCAGCTAACCCAATTCTAACAACCAATTAGCAGCAGCCCCCACAACCCAAGTATGTTCCAGTTATATTTAAATATGTTTTTCTATTTATTTTAGTAGATTACTATTTTCATCTATGTAAGTACCAACAAGAAGAAAACATTTAAACAAACTCTCATTCATATTTACACAATCTCAACACAAATCAAACAATTTTATTAATTTGTATTCAAATAATTCCCTTATTTAAAAGAAAAATATGTATTTAAACACAGGGAATTATTTATTAAATCAACAGAACGATTTATTAAACAAAGGTAATTATTTATTAAATAAAGAGAACGATTTATTAAAACTGAGGGATTTTTTTATTAAAGTAACAGAATAATTTATTAAAACTGAGGGAATCATTTATTAAAATAACAGAATAATTTATTAAAACTGAGGGAATAATTTACTGCATCAAGGAAAGTAATGGCTCACCGCTGTCGAGACCCTCCGCTGTCCCGGCCGCAGAAAGCGCTCGGTCGCGGCAGCGGAGGGTCCCGGCCGCGGAAAGCGCTCGGTCGCGGCAGCGGTGGGTCCCCGCCGCGGAGAACGCGCGGCCGCGGCAGCGGAGGGTCCCCACCCGCGGAGAACGCGCGGCAGCAGAGAGTCCCGGCGGCGGACAGCGCTCGGCCGCGGCAGCGGAGGGGGCTCGACAGCGGTGAGCCAATACTTTCCAAAATAATTCCCTTAATTTAAAAATATATTTATTTATAAAATTTAAAAATCTCTCGCACTCGCCTCCATCTTGTTTTTTTCTGAAGCGAGCTGGAGAAGCCAGTCGCAATGCATGTTGGGATGCAGTACACCGCGAAGATAGCTCTCCATGCACACTGCGGAATCGGAGCGGAGTAGTACACCATCCGGGTACCTGTAGTGCACTACAGATCCTCAGTTTGGTCACATACTGTGTACTGCATACTGGCTTTAGGCAGATTTAGTACGCGAGTAGTATGTAGTATGCCATTCCGAATACAGCCTGTGGCTGCGTCCAGAAACTTTTGTTACTCCTCCTCTCCTACCCCGGAAGAAGGTGGAGGAATCGAGGAAAGGAGAGGAGGAGGAGGAATGGAGGGAAGGAGCTGTAATTGGGGAAATGGGACAGATGATCCCTTTTAGATAGGATGTTGACTACCGATGAACTGAGCCAATCACAACGCTCACTTTTAGCACATGCCGGATACTGCCCAGCCAATCACAGCTTCTGAATAAAGCTCCACATACAAAAATAAAAACGAGAGATCAATAAACACAATTCCAAATTCTAGAGATCAAGCTTCAAAGTGCAGCCTGATTAGCCATTGATGAAGGTTGCATATGTAAATATTAAATTATTTTAATAGTAAAATATGATTTCATTGAATGTAATAAAACAAATAACAAATCTTAATAAATAATAAATATAATAATACATATTGCATACATGTTGAAGTGAAAAAATATTAGATGAAACAGCATCAATGGAACATTACTGTCACACAGCTAAATATTCAGATATTCCAATAAAATCCTGCTTACTCCCAGGCATTTTGGCCGCATCTCTGGCCAGTGAGATATATATATATATATATCATGTTACAAATATGGGAACATTAATAAAGTTTTACTGAGCATACAGCTTATCTAAACAAAAGCATATATTAGTGCTTTACTGGCTGTATAATTAGATAAGGAACCTAGTTAATTATTATGTTTATGACGTATATTTGGGCGTTTCCTGCTCCTCGCACTGCTTTTCGCGTGCTCTGTGGGCGTGGATGCAGTGATGTCATTGGAAAATCCTTAAAAGTCTTCCGGAGTAGGATACACTGATGTATCCTTCAATGGAAGCCTACTACAGGAGGATTTTAAGCGGCTTCTTTCGTCTCCTACGGTATTCGGACAGGCGGCAAGATGGCGTCACGAAATCAGTTTCCGGGTCACGGAGGAGAGGAGGAGGATCGGTAGGAAAAAGGAGACACTTTTGCTACTCCTCCTCTCCTACTCCTCCTTTCCTACTCCTCCTCTCCTACCCCGGAAGAAGGTGGAGGAATCGAGGAGAGGAGAGGAGGAGGAGGAATGGAGGGAAGGAGCTGTAATTGGGGAAATGGGACAGCTGATCCCTTTTAGATAGGATGTTGACTACCGTTGAACTGAGCCAATCACAACGCTCACTTTCAGCACGTTTCAGAACATTACTATCACACACAGCTAAAAATTCAGATATTCCAATAAAATCCTGTTTACTCCCAGCCGCATTTTTGGCCGCATCTCTGACCAGTGACTCTGGCAGCCCTGTCTGACCTCAGCCTTATGAGGGATTCAGTTTCCTCATCAGTCCCTAAGTTAAAATAAATAAGTAAATAAATGAATTAATTAAAATTATATATATATTATAAATAATATATGTTTTTATATGTATAACATGATACACATAGGGTCATAAATATAGTTTTACTGAGCATACGGTTTATCTAAACTATAAATTATATTACTGCTTTACTGGCTGTTTAATTAGATAAGGAACCTAGTTAATTAATATGTTTATGACGTATATTTGGGCGTTGCCTTCCCCATTTTCGCATGCTCTGTGGGCGTGGATGCAGTGTTGTCATTGGAAAATCCTTAAAAGTCTTCCGGAGTAGGATACACTGATGTAACCTCCGTTGGAAGCCTACTACAGGTGGATTTTAAGCGGCTTCTTTCGTCTCCTACGGTATTCGGACAGGCGGCAAGATGGCGTCACGAAATCAGTTTCCGGGTCACGGAGGAGAGGAGGAGGATCGGTAGGAAAAAGGAGACACTTTTGGGGTTTCTGGACGCAGCCTGTGGCTGTGACCGAAATGGCTCCCTACTCCCTCATTAGTGTTGCGCTATGTAGGGAGATACTAATAAGTTCACTAATCAGTGGTAAAACGGGAGTGAATTCGGACACTAACTCATCATTATCATGCGCCAGCACCGTTCGCATAAACACACACAGGTGAGAGAGGGCTGAGTCGTGTTTAAAACTCCATAAACACACTGAACTGAGCTCTGAATTAAAGTTAGTGAAGCTCTGAGCTGATCATGAAGTTATTTATCTGTTTGTTATTTTTACGCTGTTTAGAAGATGATCATCACATTACTGAACTACATGAAGAAAACCTTAAAAATAGCAGCGTACACCGGCTCGCTCTGTTGCCAGATTGGGTGGTTTCATGCCAAACGTAGAATTGGAGGAGCCGCTCGCTGCAGCCTGTAGGAAGGCGGACTTGGAATTGTGTCTGAAATTGTTTGGAGGAAACGCTGTGATTTGACAGGTGAACAAAACTACCAAGTGTAAAGAGTTGGGAAATTTAACTCATCGGTGTTATAGTTAGATATGCAGAGTCGGAGCTTTTAGTCCTGATGATGGAAATTTGAAGCTGTGTTTATGTTCGTTATTACATGTGAGTAAGTTATTTCTTTCTTTCATTGCTTGCAAGGTTGTTTTTATGTACTGTTTTTAAATTTTTGTTTCGTGTGTCCAATGATACAAGGAACAAAACACATAATACAAATATGCAGATAAACTCATTTAAATATATTTATTTGTAATCAGTGATATTTAAGATATTTATGGTATTTTAGTTAAGATCATGTTGGAATAAACCCTGTAATATTGTTAATATGACGAACATCAGCTGTTTGGGTGGTTTTGTCAGTAATTTTGTGGATTTGAAACACGTTTTACCCTGTAAATTGGTTTTATCTGAATCCCACTGTAACAATCTGGCAACTCTGGTGGCTCGCTGTCCGCTCCGTTTCTTCTGCTGTCTGTTGCTTAGTTGCGAGACCCGCAAAGCATTTTGGGACACATTCAGCTCGCTTAGTAAGCAGCGAAGTTTACTATAAATCATGATGCATTATGGGAGTTTTTAGTGCCCTCAAAATCACGTTCGAATCCCTCCTTATGATTCGGACACTCAAAGAAAAATGGCTGACATACTCAATAGTGCCCTAACTAGTAAATAGGGAGCCATTTCGGTCACAGCCAACGATTCGGTTTCTTGGTTCCTCGAGAACGGAGCTTGAGCTTCTGCACTGCTCGTCATTTAACTGAACACAACCTATACACTTTAGATTTTCACTAAACTCAACTTATAACATTGATTATGCTTGAAATTCATATTGACAAAAATCCATGTCTTCGTTTATTAAGTGATGACATTTCAGGCCCGTAGCCAGGGGGGATCGAAGGGTCCCCCCCCCACATTTTGTTCAGACTGTTTTACACCGATCCAGTAGGTGGCGGTAATTCCCCCATTTCTGTTCTTAGCTTGTGGAAAGAATAAGAATCAGGGGAAAGTTACTTGAGAAAATGGGTAAAAAAAAAAGAAGACAAGGAGCGAAAACGGAAGAAATCGGCGGTAACATTGTCCCAAAACATTGGTGACTTGTTCAAAAAAAGGCCCAAAATCGGTAAGCTGCTGAGTGCAGGGCTTCTATTTCTTTACATCTCCCCTGCATTAACAGTGCCGGGCTCGGCTTAGCCCAATAGTATATTGTACATGTAACACCGGATTATTACTGTTATTATTGCGATAACTCCAAAGTCTGGATTTTAGTTGATTTTTAAGAAATGTAGGTTAAGTGACAATAACATTCAGTCACTCACTCTGCAATGCTGATGATCAAGCTAGGGTGTATTTTACTCTCAACATGCCTGTTGCTCCTAAGGCCATATATAAAATACAGTATAGAGGTGTAAAAAGGGGGTTAACCTCTTAACACGCCCTGGCCCGCCGGCGGGCCAGAAAAATATCATATTTAATATCTGGCTGTGTTTATGAATACTTATGGGTTCAATATAGACACCCAATATGCCATTTTAAAGCTTTTCAGTTATCTAGCCTATTTAGCCGTATCTCCTTTCAGAAAATAAACATTTAGGGCGAAATATGCCTAGTTTATGAAAGTTATGAAATATTATTTTCATATTTGCGTTTTTCGTACGTCCATATTTGATCGAATGCGGACATGTTATACACCATTCGAACCGTCTGCCTCTCCGGATTACGGAACTCTGTTTAGAGTTTAAATCTGCTTGTGTTTCGCTTTGTGTTTGTGGACACTCGTGACACACACCCAACTCACTCCAGCGCTTCCCCCACACTCTTACCTTCAAAACGCAATCCAGTCACCAGTAATTCTCACATATATCCAAACAGTGCTTTAAATAATTTGAGGCAGAAAAAAATTATATCAACTTTAACGCGTTATTAAAAGCGGATTATTGGTCGCTCCACGAATCCACGCATATCTAATGAATCAGCAGACCCTCACAGACCAGACGGTATGCAAATGAGCTCTGTCAGCCAATCAGGCGCCGAGTTCAGCGAGCTGAAAGGGATAAGACAGAACACTTCAATTTATATTATTATTAATTCATGTTTAAGTTTTAATGACCATACCGATAGTGTACCTCATGAAGTAATTCTTATCTATTTATGTCAATAGTAGAGAGATAGACAATAAAGGACAGCAACATCAGAGACAGATAATGGAGAGCAGCAACAGAGACAATGGAACAAAGCAACAGACAACTGAGGTGAGCAACAGAGACAGACAGAGGAAGTTTGAGTAACACTTACATTTATATCAAATTTATGTTAACAGTGGGCAGCAACAACAGATTCACAACACACTTATAATGAATAAAATATGTCTAAATTAAAAGGTTTGAATTGTGCTCGTGTATTTAGGGGGCATTGGAGTAGAGAGCCAAATGAAGTCCACTTTTGGGGGAAAAAGATCCCCCCCATAACAATGCTGGCTACGGGCCTGCATTTTACATTTAACTAGTTCAAAAGAGACTAATCTTTGCTGGTTTAACAGAAGCTAAGAAGACTATAATATTTAATTGATTTAGTCCCAAAACAAGACTCTCAAAACAATGGCTATTATTCTATCATGGCATTGTGTTTCATGAACAGACAACTGGAATGATACATAAAGCTAAAGCAGCTACACGTATGGGTGCGATACCATTAAATCAATTCTTAAGGACTTGCTTTTATCTAATTAGCCAACATTAGACACTCACCTGGTACATCATTGGCTCTCTCTCTCTTTATTTGGTGTGACTGAGATGCTTTTTATCTGTATCTGCTTATGTTGTATTTTCCCTTTTTTGTACTGAATTGTTAATTTTATACTTTTGTTTGTTACAAAACAATAAAAAATGGATCACAAACATTGATTGATTATTTGATTGATTGATTGTTTGATTGTTTGATTGATTCATTCATTCATTCATTCATTTATTCTTTAACAATCCCTTCTCTATGTATTGGCTATATTGCAAATTAGGGCCACTCTCAATGTACTTCGAGTTTAAATAAAGGTTAATTGATTATAAATATATCCCCTCACTAATACATATTTTCTGAAAAGATCATAATAGAAAATGTATCAAAATGTATCACCAAATTTCCTTTATATTCTATTATTGCACTGATTAACCTCTGTCACCTTTTATTGATTCATATTATATTTTACACTATTAAATTAATTTGTTACATGTCTATATGAATTGCCCATGTAATGATAAAATAAAACTATTTGAATTATTGTCTTCGTCTGTGTTTAGTATAAAATTAAGAATCGAGGGTATAAATATATCAAGTGGTATATTTAGGATCAAAACATAAAGCTGAGAGATTTTTGCTGTAGTAAAGATTTATGTGTGAATGAGCTTCAGTGGAACAGGATGATCAGAAGAAAGTGTGGGGAATTAAACTGGCACTAGAGGGCAGCACGGAGACAGGAGTCTAAAGCTTCACAACAATCAACCATTTTCACACTCCCCCGGTTTATCAGAAAATCACTGCTGTCCTCAATTAATGGAGCTAAACAGCTTAAAACTCTCATTTAAAATAGAGTCTAACGACTTGTCTGGGATTAAAATTTTACAAAGTAGATAAGACGCTGGTCGGAGAGCTTAAAGCTTAGATTTTATAACTAAAGTTTAAAAGCTTTAAACATTATGGCTTCTGTTTGAAACATTTAATATTGTTCTGTAAGTAATTAAGTCAATTTATAGTATAAAAATGATCATTTATAAACACCTGCTGTCTGACCCGCCCTGCAGCTCATGAACATCAGCTAAACCTGATACTAAATGAGAAATAAACCTTCATCTCATGGCTGCATTTTAAATGTTTACATTTTTATTGATGATGTAAAAACAACCTTTATTATCATCGTTTAATAGACATCAGTTCATAGTTTATAACTGCACTACTGAACATTTTACACTTTTATCTGTAGATGATCATGTTCTAAATAATATCCATATCACATATTACTGTTCATTTAACACCAGATATTTATATATTTAATAAGTTTATTATTTATTGTATTCTTCTCTTTATGTGGTATTTTACTTGTCGAGAAACAAAGTACGAATTTTACTGTAGAGTGAAACTTATTTCTTTACTGTACAGTTGACAAACTCTCTGAACTTAGTGTTAAAATTCTGATATTGAATCTACATGTATTTAAAGGTTTTTAAGGGTTGGGGCTCTGAATCTTAATGAATGAACATTAATGCTTTTATGTGAAAGCTGCTAATATAAATAATAATAATAATAATAATAATAACAATAACAATAATAATAATAATAATGGTGTACATAAATACAGTGGTTTGCTGGTGGTGAGAGGGTGATCTGGTCTTGATCTGAACCAGCTATTAAACATACTTCTTTTTAATTGAGTTAAACTTCTGATAGGGTGCAGTTTAATCTCCTATATTAGCCAGATAATATACTGCTATGATCAAACGCTGTCCCTGCTGCTCCATGCTGTTTACATGCGCAGTGTGGGCAGCGTTCACTGCTCACAGCTGCACTACAGTCCCATTGAAAATACTGTGTGTAATATACTGTGCGCGCAGCTCTGACCAATCAGAAGAGACAATGTGCTTGCATGGTTTATTAGTGCGTTGTTTGGTGTGTTTAGGTTTATGCCAAACCAAACCAAACAGAGGGAGAAACGCTCCAAATAAACAAACTCATCAACTGATATGGACCATAGAAACCAACTACAGGTGATCTCAATTTGTTGTGCTTAATCGGATTACCTTCTGATTGACACCACTAATGAAAAGTAATTACAACCAAGTATGAAACAATAATTCATTCAATTCTTAATGATCATAATAAAAAGATGTGCCATATAATCAGTGAGAGAATCTGAGTTTGTACTCAAACTCAAAACTGATCAATATAAAAGATAAGATTTAATTTAATCTAATTTAATTGGAGTGTTATATAATGGTGTGAGAAGTGACGTGGCTCTAGAGCACAGCATGTTTAAAACATAAACCCTGCAAAAAGGAGAAACTCTCCTCTGCTTTATAATAGTTGCTGCATTTGTGTTCGTCGTTAGTAGGAGCAGAAAGCACTTTTTCGCAGGTGCTGCTTTTGTATTATTATTATTATTGTATTATTTTCAAATGTTTCCAAAAAACTGACAAATTCAACCGGCATAAATGTACATATTTATTAAAAACAAACAACAGCAAACAAGGTTTTCATAGACACAAGAAATCAAGTTTGATCAATAAAGATTAATAGAAAAAATATAAGCTTGTATGAAACAACCCAGCATATAAGGCCATTTGTCACGATCAATCATTAATAAAAATTAATTTAGCTAAATGGCATTAGCCCATTGTTACTGTAAAGACAGGGTTATGCTTGGGATTACACATACCGTGAGCGATTATTTACTGTGAACAATTCTGATGAATTTGTGCTGTAGTCTGTAAATATGTAAAAGTTTCCAGATTCCAAATTTTCATTTCTATTCATTTTTATTTGAACATTTCATCTATATGTTTGTATTGGTTTGGTTTCATGTGCTCAGGAGAGAGTTTAAAGCTGAGAGCACATCTTTACAGAGGTGCAGGACAGATGCTCCAGCTTTGGGCTTCTTCTTGGACTTCTTCTCATCTCTGGTTACAAGCTGGACGTGGGTGAGGAGCAGCTGAGGCACTTTTCCTCCGTTCCAGAGCTCATGAATGTACAGGGACAGCAGCTTCAGCACGGCTTCTACGCAAAACACACACATCATCAGTACTCTGCCGGATCACCATCAGTAAAATATGGGGTTCCTAAATAAAGATATTTGATTTACCTCTTATAGAAACTTCCACATTAGGCGTGTCCAAGTAACCCTCCATCTTACTGGTCTGAAGAACATTAGGGACTCCCTGTACCTCCAACAAGTGCAGCATAACTGTGGTCAACAGCTGCAGAGTGTCCAGGCTGGACTGCACCCTGCACTGGCAGGTTTGATGGTACAGTCTTAACAGGTCAACTTTCACAGCTTCGTCTGACACCAAAGACTGCGCGATGGTTTTATGGGATAAAATAACTCTGTGAAGCCACTCCACAGCTGCACAGATGCTGCTCTCTTCATAAGACCCCTCACACAACGTCTTAAGGGTCCATTTAATGAGGGTGTAGCCGGTTCTACCAACAAGACTGCTGGAATCAGAAACTTCACCATTACAGAGGCTAGGACTGGGTAGGACAGTCTGTGGCTCCCAGTGTGTGAGAATACTCATTAGGAGGGGTCTGCAGGCCTCCAGACCTCCATCTGCTGCCTTATCCAAATCCTGAAGATGTGACTGGGACAGTTTTGCAGAAGCTTTTCCCTGTACTCTCTCCTTCACAGATTCTAAAAAAAAAAATTTAATTAACACATTTTTTCCATTAATGAAAGCAAAAACTTGGTACATGACATTCATCTGGTGACAAAAATGAGAACGTTCGTGGGTTCTGCCAAGAATGACATTAAGGGTGTTTTTTAAACCTGTCCTGAATAAATAAGTCGAACCCAAGAACGATTCTGCACTCTTTTCAGAAGCTCATCATCATTACCTGTTATTTTTGTTTGTTTTCACACATAAAACCTTGATTGCACAATTCTATAGTGCGCTTTATTACAGTACTCCTACAGTACTACAGTAATCCTATCACAGTGCACTTTATTAGGATGCACTGATGCAAAGGGAAGTAAAGTTATAGGTGAAAGAATCACTTTAAAAAAATAAATCAATCTGTTCAAGTGTTTAATGTGATTGTTACTCTCCATTTAATTATTACATGTGTGGTTTTTAGCTTTTATGGGTAAAAACTGTCTGTCTGTCAACAGCAGACTATAAATTAAGAATATCTAGCCATTGAGATATATATATATATATATACACACACATACATACATACACAATAGTTCTGTGTGGGACACTGTTTTGGAGCACTGTAGCTCATAAGTTTTACATTGCTATTTAATAATGAATTATAGAAAATGTCATACTGCCACCTTTTAAATGCTTTTCAATGTATTAAATAATAGAAAAATAAAACAGTACATACCAAACAGTCCTTTAATGTTGTGTGTTTTAGCCAATGCCTGCAGAGCAGAAAGTAAAGGCTGGTCGTGGGTCAGTGTTGCCCAGCAGTGGAGCACGCTGAGTGATGAGGAGCAGGAGAGCGTGTGTGGGGGGACGGTCAGCCAGCCGGCGTCCGTATGAGCACCTAAAGACTTTTTATGATGCTTCAGCACAGACGCCAGTGTCTGCACAAACAACTGCACTGCAGTCGCTTCCACCCCATTCCTGTCAACAAACACAAAACACATTTACACAATTCCTCATTACAATTACCAACTGGTTCATGTTTCAGCTACATAAACCAGAGAACTGAACCCCAAAAATACTGACTTTCCTGTTCAGCATACCACCTTTGAGTTTTCAATATTGAATCAAGCTTGCTTTAAAAATACATATCTACTGCAGTCAGAGACATCTGGAAAACAAAGAACATATATTCAATGATCTTTCAGTGAAGATCCACTAGAGCATGTGAAGGACACTCCATGGTACCAACTGCATTCTATAGTATTATTTTTTTTTAACCATCATCCAGTAGAATAAAAGTGGTTGTAAATAGAGAAATGATATACATGATTCATGAAAATGTAATTAAAATTTCTTCAAAGTTAAACAACATAATAAATATTTTAGTAAAATGTTATGTTGATAATTAGAACCATAGCAACTCAACTTACAAATATGGACATTGATCCACGGTGCATAAAAGTTTGTGAACATATTAGATTTTTCTACATTTCTGCATAAATTTGTTCTAAAACTTAATCAAATCCCTACACGTTCCTAAAACCAGATATCAGACTTGCTTATTTATTAAAGGAGGGAAATGATCCGATAATACATATCTGCTAGTGGCAAAAGTATGTGGATGTTTTCTGTTCAGTTTCTGCTGTTCCTCTGCAGCAATAACTGCAGCCAAATTTTCCCCAGTTCTGGGGCCCAGCATGTTGTCACACTTTTCAGATTTTTAAAATTTGACTAATGTTTTTGTTCCATTTCACAATTATGTGATACTTTCCTTCTGGTCTCCAAGAAAATTGCTTCAGTTTGTGGCTGTAAGGTGACAAAATGTAAAACAGTTCAAGGGGTATGGATACTTTTGCAAGCCACTGTATTCCAGGAGCTGTGTGAGGTCACGTACATTGAATAATGTAAAGCTAATAGCGGATGTGATTTTCTTTACTCATAAAATGGCTCTGGCTGAGCACACTAACTGCATAATGACCCCTAAGACTTCTGAGTTTGAGACTCCTGTTGGTTCAACTAAAGCAACACAGCATACAGAACTAAAGATTCTTCAATACTTTTTAATAATGAGAAACCAGTACAGCCCCTCTCTCAGCTGTACATCCCTCCCCCAACCAGCAATCCCTCCCCCCTACCCGGCCACCCCACCCAAAACCTTTACATTTAGGTTTAGTGTTTACCTCAGGTGTCTGATGACTGAAAGAAGGGCACACAGGAAGTCGTTGATAACGGGGAAGGTGAAGCATTTGACTGAATCGTCTGCTGCCCTGTACTGCACTGCTGGGTCTTTCTGGCCCAGGTTAAAGAACCACAACGAATACAGCAGTGCAATCACAGCACTCACTAGCCTGCCATCTGGACATCTGCCAAAAACAAGTTTATTATAATTAATGAGACTGCATTTCTAATTCAAATTTAAAACAATCTGAATGATTTGTATTACTATATACACATTTATTTCAAATCCTTTTTTCCCCCCCAATTTACAAGGCAATGTCTCAACAGCAGGAGGGTGAAAACTAGCACATGCCTCCTCCGACACACGCAGCCTTGTGCTGATCAACACCACCCTAGGAGTCTGCCACCCAGAGAGAGCAAGGCCAATAATGCTCTATCAGGGCTCTGAACGGGATTTAAACCAGTCGATCTTCCAATCATAGTGGCAGCACCTTAGTCCGCTGAACCACTCAGAGTATATATTAAAACTTTTTATACATTCACAATGTCATTTATACCCACTCCTCCAGTTTCATTTTAACCTCCTCACTGTTAAAATACAGAATCCATACACTGCAATGTAGGTCATAAAAAAACATTAGGATGTTCACTTCCATGACATTTTATTGTCCACCCTGTGCAGATAAGTCTTACTGACCTGTTCCCTATGAGTTGTGTGATCCAGGTCAGGACTCCATGAGCCTGGGTTAGGCTGTGAGCTGCTTTAGGGATGTGTGCACTCTTTTTGAGAATATTCACAATCTGAATCTGCAACAAAACAACTGCTGTCAGGATTTTATTTCTAAAATAAAAATGATTCCAACTGTTCTGTGAAACAATCACATGTGAAGATGAATGTAAAACAGATCTGAACTGGAATGTGGTTTTCTCTGGTAAACAGATGTAGTGTACCTGGACAGACTGCTCACAAAGAGGGCTGCTGCAGAAACCAAGAAGCGCATGATAGACGTTCTGCTTTTCACACAAATCAAAAGAGAGCTTATCCATCACGCTCTCCTCCAGCACACTCAGCATCCACTGCCGCTCCAGTTTGTGCTGAAACAGTATATTATTACAGTTATTTTGCTTTTGTGTCGTATTTGTATTTTAAGACCCATTAGGTGAAAATGAATAGAGCGCTGAAGTCATGCGTCATTCTGTAGTTGGCATTATGCCCATAATTGGCAGTCGGAGTCTAAGCTCGATTTTCAGTGTAAAAACGCTTCCATCACTACAGGAAACTCCTGTGAGCTCGCTGGGATCACTGAACTTAACTGAATTTAAACTCTTAGTTTCTAATCATTATCAGAAAAACTGTGACTGTTTTAACTGAGTTTATTTTGTTCTGTTATTATTTTAATTTTTGTTTAATTTATTTGATTTTTATTTATTTATTTTTGATTATGTTTTTATTTTGATACGTATTTTATAATGTATAAATTCTTTACTTTTTATGTGTCAATTGGTTATGGTAATTTATTTCTATATTAAATGATTTATTTTTTATGTATCATTATTATTATTATTATTTCCATGTTATTTCTGATTTCTTATCTAAAATGTTTTCAATCCCTTTTAAACTGTAAATGCTCAAATAGTTGGTGAGATTAAAGCTGCTCAAGCTAACAGTGCTGTGCATCAGTCAGCTACACTGAAGAAACGTGGCCTATAGCGGTCAAATTATTTTGTGGGTTGTTCTCTTTCTTCTTTGAGGAAGACAGAAGCAGATTTAAAGTGGTTTCACCTACTCATTTTCATGTTGAGCTCTGTTACAGTGATGACATGCATTTACACTCAGCAGTTAAATGTGTCTCTGACTGCGTTTCTGACTGCTGTGTGGGATAACACACAGATTTGTATTTGTTTTATATGCTTTTTTATGCGGCTTATGCTGATATAATACTCAATACGCATAAAGTGACCAGGTATAATCTGGGTGTTTGATAAAAGATAAACACAATGACTGCACTGTAACTACATCACTTCACTGTTAAAAAAATCCAGCTCAAAAACAGCTTTTCACAGCAGCTGCTCAAATGATCAACCTGGTCACCCCTGTGAAAAAGTACCAAGCTGGTAAGAAAGCTTGTTGCGCAGTTTCTCTCTTAATCAGCAAAGCTTGTGTTTTTATTTGAGTTTAATGGTTTTAAAATGGTCATTACTAACTTGACCACAGTGGTTGAACAGACTAAACTTGTTACTTGACTTTACTAGTTAATCATGCTGGTTTCTGCATTTAATAATTTTTTTGAGAAAAAAAAAGCCAGTCTAAGGAAAGTTTTCACCGTGTATGTATATTTATCTTTAAGCGCACAATCTGTTCATTTTTCAAGTTTTTAGACCCAAATACAGACAACTTTAGAGATCTATGAACTATTTAGCATTTACCTCAAAGTCAAAGCTGTAAAAAAGTTTAAAGAAATCAGGAATTCTGCCAAGATCCATGTATTGTGTTCCCAAAAGAAACCGATTTATCACCAGGTACATGTGCTCCTCTGTAAACAGACAGTTTTAGAGAAGGTTAAGGAATCAGCCTAATCAAAACATCTCACTTAATTCATAACTGTACTGAATAACAGAGCCTTCACTCACCAGGCCTCAGCATCTGCTGAGCCACTTTCGCAATGTAAGTTGTGTGAACTAGTGACAGCCTGAAGTTCTGCTTCTGGATCCCATTCCTGACCGTATCCATCAGGTAGAGTATCTGAAGACATGAATCTGATCTTAGAACCAGCCACACACACACTAAAATATACTAACTGGATCTAAATGAATAACACCAGTCCAGATACCTGTTTCTTGCCTCTGAAGCGAGCTCCCTCCAGATGCTCGTAGAAGGAAGTCAGAACGTGGGAAGCGGCAGATCTCATCTTGAGGTCACGACTGCTTAAAGCCACTACAGTCACAGCCAGAGCATGACAGCTCACAAACTTCTGACAGTCTACTACAGACTCTGATTAGCAAGGAGAAAGAGAGAGAGAGAGAGAGGGAGAGAGAGAGAGAGAGAGAGAGAGAGGGAGAGAGAGAGAGAGAGAGGGAGAGAGAGAGGGAGAGAGAGAGGGAGGGAGATGGAGAGAGAGAGAGAGAGAGGGAGATGGAGAGAGAGAGAGAGGGAGAGGGAGAGAGAGGGAGAGAGAGAGGGAGATGGAGAGAGAGAGGGAGAGGGAGATGGAGAGAGAGAGAGAGGGAGAGGGAGAGAGAGGGAGAGAGAGAGGGAGGGAGAGAGGGAGGGAGAGAGAGAGGGAGGGAGAGGGAGATGGAGAGAGAGAGAGGGAGAGAGAGGGAGAGAGAGGGAGAGAGAGAGGGAGAGAGAGAGGGAGAGAGAGAGGGAGAGAGAGGGAGAGAGAGAGGGAGGGAGAGGGAGATGGAGAGAGAGAGAGAGAGAGAGAGAGGGAGGGAGAGGGAGAGGGAGAGAGAGAGGGAGGGAGAGGGAGATGGAGAGAGAGACGCGTTTAAATGGCAGCAGAAAACGTAAGCTCCTAAACAGAACCTAAACTTTTAAGGTATTTTCACACTGAGTGATTGATTTATCATTTATCATTTATCTACATGATATTACGATGAAGTAAAGGACAGAGCACCTGTAGGAAAAAAAACGAGAGTTTATTATGAACTACAGCCGAAGTACGGAGCGCGAAGATCAGCTGATGGACTTCAGCCGTTACTAACAACAACATCCGCGACCGATCAGCTGTTAACCTAACACTAACACACAGCGCTCTCACACAGCGGTGAGAGAACAACACACACACACATATACACACACACACTTACACACACACACACACTTACACACACACACACACACACGGAAAATGGAAACGGCCGCTTCCAGCGCTTCCAGCGGACCCAGCGCTTCCAGCGGACCCAGCGCTTCCAGCGGACACTCGCTATACTTGAACGGCAGCGAGGTGCAGTATCCACCGCACGTCAAATCAGCAAACGCCAGGAAAATATTCAAAACAAAAATCCTGTCTGACAACCCAGAAACTTTAGTGGCAGATTTCACTACAAAGAACAATCTAAAGGTAATGTGTAACCTGCTCTTCTCCACCCATCACCCTGCAGACTGGCATACAGTGATCAGTGAGTCTTTCACTTACATAAAGAAAAACGGAATAAGCAAAGGCAGACAAATCACTACATATGAAGATGCTGAGTACACATGCCCCATCCTAACAATAAATATATATCATAACGGTACAGTTATGATCCAGGGACCTGAAAACAGCTTACACAACTTTCAAAACTGCTTTCAAAATATGAAGAAATCTGCTGCATCAAAAAGAAAAACTACAGATTCACAGAGAACACCAGTGAACAACACTGTACACAGATCTGTACACAGCCCTACAACACCACGAGTACAGCCGGAGCTCACACCTAAACTGGCCTGCAGCATCAGGACTCTGAGAGAAGGGCTATCTATATTGGAACAGGAGTTTACTCATTTTAAAGAGAGAATCCTGTCCTGCCCTCCTCAGGAAAACAACAACAGCAGCAAACCAGCAGGAGAACTTTACACTGAAGTTCTACAACATAAGAATGAGATCCGGGAACTACATCAGGCCATGAGAGAACTGGAAGAGGATAATCAGAATCTGAGGACAGTTTTACGGAGAATAACAGAGGAACTAAACACAATCACTCAACTGCTCAGCACTCCAGCACAGATACCCCAACACAGCCAGACAAGCACCAGAGAAAACTGCACCAGGTCCACTAACATTACCTCTCCCACCTCCTCACCCCCACGCCCTACACTACCCTCTCCTCATACCATACCTCAACCTACCCCACCAATACAAACACACACACTCACACCTAACTCCCTCAACATTGAGGAACCCACACACACAACGCCACACACACAGAAGACAACACAGGATGTATTATTTCTGTGTGATTCTAATGGGAAATATTTAGACATGAAACGTCTTTTCCCAAAAAAACATTCAACAAAGATCTGGACTCCAACCATAAACAAAGCCATTGATCAACTATCAAACCTGAACTACAACGGAATTCAGCACATCATCATTCATACGGGGACCAATGATCTAACTCAGAACAGCAGGAACATACCTGAAGCACTCCAACAAACAGCAATGACAGCCAGCAAGAGATTTCCTACAGCAACAATCACCATCTCCACTTTATTACCAAGACTGGACACAGCCCAACACACTATCAACAACATCAACTCAGACATTTACAGACTCTGTACCCACATACCCAACACACAAGTAGTGCTTTATGGGCAGATTCTTCACAGACACCTTTATGACCGTCTTCATCTAAACCAAAAAGGGGTCAAACTATTTGCAAAGAGCCTGAAAGACACAGTCTTACACCGCAAAAGACCTACAGTCAGACCAAGATCAACATCTGAACCCCTCAGCTCTTCTCAGAACCACCACAGTGAAACCACCAGAGCATTTATTGCTCCCAGCTACAGTCTACAGTGCCCTTCACTCCATCAGACTCCACAACCCAACAGCAGTTGGCAACCACCACCACCACCACAGCTAGAACTCAACCCTTACCCAGAACTACAGCCCAGAACTTATGCTGCTGTAGTTGCTCAAGGAATCACACCTTCACCCAACCAGCTACACCCCAACCAACTACACCCCGACTGGCTTCACCTCAAAGAACCACAGCACAACCAGCAACCATACACCCAGCTACATCTCAACCAGTTAAACCCCAAAGAGCCTCAGCACAACCAGCAACTACACACCAACCAGCTACACTCCAACCCACTACAACCCAAAGAACCACAACACAACCAGCTACACAACAACCAGCTATCACACAACCACCTACACCCTACCCAGCTACTCCCCAGTGAACTACACCACAAAGAACCACAGCACAAACAACAACCGTACACCCAGCTACACCTCAACCAGCTACATCCCAAAGAACCACAGCACAACCAGCAACTGTACACCCAGCTACACCCCAACCAACTACAGCACAACCAATTATTGTACAACCAACTACACACCAACCAACTACACATCAACCAACTACAGCACAACCAATTACCGTACAACCAACTACACACCAACCAGCTACACCCCAACCAACTACAACCCAAAGAACCACAGCACAACAAGCTACACCCCAACCCACTACAACCCAAAGACCTACAGCACAACCAGCTACACCCCAACCAGCTATCACACAACCAGCTACACCCTACCCAGCTACTCCCCAACGAACTACAACCCAAAGAGCTACAACACAACCAGCTATCACACAACCAACTACCCATCACCTGGTTACACCACAACTGGCTTTATCAAAACCAGCTACACCAAAACCAACCAACCAACTACATCCCAACCAAATATAATCCAACCAGCTGCAATCTAACCAGCTACACTCCAACCAGATAAGAGAATTTATCACCATCCTTTATCAAACTAATGAACTCATTTTTGTTTTACTTTTTAAAATTATCTACACTGATACAACTGCACTAATATTTACACTTAAATCAATTAATACTATTAGAAAAAATGATTATAGTTGGGTAATGAATTGAATATCTCTTTGTGAAATACCTATAATTATCTGATGATGGCTTCCTTTTCAATTAGTTGTTGGAATATTCAAGGTTCTTTCTCGTCAACATTTGGTCTAAAGTTTACAAATCCAGATTTTATAAATAATATATATAATAGAGATTTAATTATTCTACAAGAAACATGGGATAACCATCCAAATTCTTCCTGTCCGAATAATTACATAGAACTATATCTACCCCCCACAAAACATGCCCATATTAAAAATGGTAGAAACTCAGGTGGTATACTTGTGTGGTATAAAGAAGAATATAGATCATTCATAACTCTTCTAAAAAATAATAAAAATTATCTATGGATTAAATTAAACAAGAACCTATTAGGAAATGATAGAGATATATATTTATGCACTATTTATATACCTCCTCAAAATTCGCCTTATTACACAGAAGACATTTTTGAAAATCTTCAAAGTGAAATAAATAATTACCAGACATTAGGTTATATTTTACTATGTGGAGATTTCAATGCCAGAACTGCAAGAGAAAATGACTTTATTGATATAGATAAAACAACAAATATACATAAACAAACCCTATACTGCCACACAAGCATAACCACTCAGAGACAAAGTTATGATAGTGTAATTAATAAACACGGAAAACACGTCCTCCAGCTGTGTAAAGGCCTGGGTCTGTACATCGTTAACGGCAGAACCAGAGGAGACTCGCTGGGCAGATTCACCTACAGCTCTGCACTGGGCAGCAGTGTGGTAGATTACGCCATCACAGACATCAATCCAGGACATATCAGTGCATTCGTAGTCTTACCACAATTATATCTTTCAGACCATTGCCAAACAGTCCTGTACCTGAAAAAATCAACAACTAACACCAACACACACGACCCAGACACCGACACTTACCCTCTCCCTAAACCATACAAATGGACAGAAGAAAGTACCACAAATTACACAACAGCACTGGACTCTGAAAATATTAAACAAATGTTAGATACATTTATTCAAACACACTATCAAGCTACCAAAAAAGACATAAATCTGGCAACTGATTGCCTAAATAAAATTTTTTACCAACTAACTAAAAAGTCAAATCTAAAGACATTAATAACCAAAACATTGAAACAAAAACCAAAAGAAAAATGGTTCGACAAGGAATGTTTAACATCCAAAAAACAATTACGAAATTTAGCCAACAGGAAACACAGGAACCCAAATGACCAACAATTGCGACTAGAATATTTTCAAACATTACGACAATACAAACGATTAATTAGAACTAAAAAATATCAATACACAGAAACCCAATGTAGTAAAATGGAAAAAGCTATTAAAGAAAATTATTTTTGGGATTTATGGAAAAAAAATATTACAACAACCAATCTTAAAAATACCTCAATTAAAAATAGCAAAATATGGAAAATGTTTTTTGAAGACCTTTATAAAACTCCAGATGAATCAAACAAAAATACCATCACTGAAAAACTCAGTACATTAGAATCAGCTATAAAAGACAATCAGTCTCCATTAGACTACCCCATATCCATACAGGAATTAAAGGAAACACTCAAATTACTAAAACAAGGAAAAGCCTGCGGAATTGATAATATAAAAAACGAAATGTTAAAACACAGCAGTCCCAAATTACAATTGGCCATACTAAAACTTTTTAATCTAGTACTTAATTGTGGATTTTTTCCTGTAATCTGGAATAGAGGTCTAATTACTCCAATTTATAAAAATGGTGATAAATTTGACCCAAATAACTACAGGGGTATCTGTGTAAACAGTAATTTAGGCAAAGTCTTCTGCAGTATACTAAACACCAGGCTATTAAAATATTTAACTGAACATAATACCCTATCAAAATGTCAAATTGGATTTCTACCTAAACACCGAACCACAGACCATATTTACACCTTAGATGCACTCATTCAAAAACACGTCCATCAAAAAACCAAAGGGAAGATATTTGCTTGTTTCGTAGACTTTAAAAAAGCATTCGACTCAATTTGGCACAATGGACTATTTCTCCAATTACTTGAATCTGGTATAGGGGGGAAGGTTTATGATTTAATTAAATCCAAATATAATGATAATAAATGTGCAGTAAAAATTGAGAACAGAAGAACAGATTTTTTTAAACAAGGACGTGGAGTGCATCAAGGATGTAATCTATCCCCAACTTTATTTAACATATACATCAACAAATTGGCTACAACCCTTGAAAATTCTCCAAACTTAGGTCTTGAATTAAATGATAAAGAAATAAAACTCCTATTATATGCAGATGATTTACTTTTATTAGCTCCAACAGCAGAAGCCTTACAACAACATTTAAATATATTAGAAGAATTTTGTCAAGATTGGGCCCTAGACATTAATATCAACAAAACCAAAATAATGATTTTCCAAAAAAAAGCCAGATCACAAAAATCTAAATTCCACTTTACATTCAGAGGAACAACCCTACAGCACTGTATGGACTACAATTACCTGGGCCTGGTAATAAGTGCATCTGGCAGGTTTAATAAGACTACGAATGCACTGGTAGAGAAAGCAAGAAAAGCATTTTTTACCATCAAAAGATCCCTAAACAAATTTAATCTTCCAATACAAATCTGGCTAAAAATATTTAATTATATTATTAAACCCATACTTTTATATGGCAGTGAAGTTTGGGGACCTAAAATTTATAAAGGACACGCATCATGGGACACGAATCCAATAAAAAAATTTCACCTGGAATTCTGCAAAGAAATTTTAAAAGTCCATCGCAGCACGGTGAACCTGGCGTGCAGAGCAGAGCTCGGCCAGTTTCCTCTCTCCCTATCCATCATAACCAGAGCTTTAAAATTCCACTCTCACCTGTCCCAATCCCACCCAGACTCATACCACCACACAGCATACCTTAATACCTGCACACACCCAGAAACAGACCCTCTCACACACATTAAACACCACCACCACCTTCACACCACCACCTGCTACACCCTCAAACACACACACCTCCAAACCATCCACAAAACACAGCAATCAGACTATATTAATCACTGGCTTCATGAAATTTCCTCCATTAATAAATTAGAATGTTACAGATCATTAAATAGAGAATACACCCTCGCAGATTACCTGACTAAAATTAAAAACCCCAGAGAAAGACACACGCTGACGATGTACAGACTCAGTGCCCACAGCCTGGCGATAGAGAGCGGGAGACAGAGGAAACACTGGAGACCCAGAGCCGAGCGAGTGTGTGATCACTGCAGCTCCGGACAGGTAGAAACCGAGCAGCACTTCCTCTCCTCCTGCTCTAAATACACCCAGCTCAGACTCCAGTTCCTACAGAACATCACATCCACCATCCCATCACTCAGATTAATAACAGAGGAAGATCTGATCAGACTGTATTTAGGAGAGATTCCAGAATGTGTTGGATTATCTGCTAAATATGTACACAACTGCCACACCCTGAGAAACCAGAGCCCCACCCTACACTAAACCACCCTGCTTATATAATTATATATATATTATTGCATAAACTATATGTACAGTTATTTCTTATTATAATTATTATTATTATTATTTTTTTTTTTCTCACATATTGTAATTTATTTATTATCCTTCAATTTTGTCATAATTTGATTATTATTTTTGTATTTGTTGAATTGTTTGCTTTGGCAACAGTTGTTGTTTACAATTCATGCCAATAAAGCCATTTGAATTTGAAAAAAATTTGAATTTGAGAGAGAGAGAGGGAGAGAGAGGGAGAGAGAGAGGGAGAGAGAGAGGGAGAGAGAGGGAGAGAGAGAGGGAGGGAGAGGGAGATGGGGAGAGAGAGAGAGAGAGAGAGGGAGAGAGAGCGAGCATGAGAGGGTCCTCTGCAGCAGGTATGAGCAGCAGCATCACAAAGCATACTGTAATGGATCTGATACAATCAAACTCCTTTTTAAAAATAAGAGAGACTCTATTAAAGGATTTAGACATATAGTGCTGGATTTACCTGGACGAAGAATGAAGCTGAAGAGAGGGAGAAGAAAGCACGGGTCATACAAACACAGCTGGTGTTGAGTGCCCTCTCTCTCCTGAGTGCAAATCAACTCTTCTCCTTCCTTAAAAAAGAAACTCTGATACATTAAACTGAATTATGGTTTTCTTATTAAGTCTTATTAATGTTTAAAACATTTTTATGCCAATTGAACAGAAAAATCAGGTTTGAACATTTGAAAATGTAAATCAAAGATGTTCTACAGTGTGTGAAAAAGTGATGAAGTAAGAAACTAGATATAAATGATTCTGTATATTTAGTACTGCAGAAAAATAAGGGCAATTATTTTTGGTCCTCAAAATGTGATGTTTGATTCAGCAACCATGTTACCGCTATGCAAGTGTAACATGTTAATACTGCTCCAGCCTCGGTGCTGGAGAAACTTTACTGAGACTTCTGTATAAAGCTGTACTTCAGCAGATTTACTTTACTGCTCCTTAATACCTGACCAGCAAAATTCATACATAAGGTGCACCAGACTATATGGAATTTCTGGGCAAATTAAATGATTTTATTGCCACAAAAAAGGAGCCAATCATGCTACAAAAGACAGTAACACTAAACATTTTAATAATAATTAGTTTTATTAGCAAAACACCTGAGGTATAAGGCAGCGGTGCAGAGGAAAGTGTGTTACAGTATTCAGCATTCGATCCGGAGCCAGCTGAGCCAAAACCTGCTCTGAGCTGGGCTGCTGCCACAGTGATGGACCCAGCTGCTTCCGTGCTTTATGGAATTCCACTGCTTCAGGACCCCACAGCAAACACCTGACCACACACACAAACACACACACACAAACACACACAAACAAACACACACAAACAAACACACACAAACACACACACAAACACACACACAAACACACACACAAACACACACACACATCTTGTTTTACATCTGGTATCTTGTTTTACACAGGATGACTTCATGAAAACACACACACATACAGCCAAAACAAGAGAAAATGATCAACTTACTGCAACTCCGCCTGACTGTTAATCGTCTCATATTCTCTCAGCAGCAGTAACAGTTTCTGATCTGCAGAAACACAGAACAATCTGTAATATTCAGCAGATCACTCACATTCACTTTTTACAGTAAGAGATAAGAGGACACTAATGTGTAGTGAATGAATAGTTAATAATTATTTGACATTTTTCTACCAGGTATAGTTATCTAAGCAATATAGTCAATTAATCCCACCAGTTGTATTAAAAAAAGAAGTGAAGTTTAGTTCACGCTGCCAGGTTTAGGAACCCGGTGCAGATCAGCAAAGACAATCCTGAGGTGCAGAAATGCGTTACCTGATTTGTAAGTGACGTCCTCACAGTGATTCTTTGACAAGGTCAAGTCGAGGTCATTTTGTTGTCATTTTAAGGTCATTTTAACACTGTGTTCCATTGCATCCAACAAGACTATACTCCCCCAGTTATTGCTGAGGCACCTTTACTTACCACTTTAATTATAATGATGAAGATGAGGGTGATTAAGGTGAAGAAAAAGAGCAAGATGAAAAAGAAGATTATGAAGAAGATTGTAAAGATTAAGGTAAAGAACAAGAAGAAGATGAAGAAGCAGAACCCACAGCCTTGTCATTGATGGCATAATCATGTGATTACACCCTTCAAATGATTAATGAACTTTTAATTAAATAAAACACAAAGTAAAGCTATAAACTCATTTAAAATTTACTGAGGTCATATGCATATATAGAACAATAAATTCATTCATAACAATAAATGTGGCAGGCCTAGTCTGAGGTACAATGGTTGTTGTTGTGGTTGTTGAATTCATTTATTCACCTGCAGGATCCAGCGTAGCTCCATACGCACCAAGCAGAACAGGCACCTGACTGCTGTTACAAACCTGCGGGCATTTCTTCACCAAGGTGAGGAGCAGGGATACAAGAGCCTCTAAACAAGACATATAAAAAACATATTTAAAGAAAAAGATAGTACAGAAAACGCCTCCTTTTTCCCAAACCACTTCGGGAATTTGATCACAAGCACATTTCATTGGTTATCACGGGAACAACACAAAGAAGCAGAGAAAACAGTCAAGCAGTCCACAAAGAACTCCAGAAACAAAGACAGGACAAAAATAAATAATAATAAAAAAATATATATATATATATAAAAAAAATTCTGTTTTTACTATCGTATCAAAGCAAACACAAGAACTACACATGAAAACACCCAAGCCTTTGTAACAGAACCAGCGTTCTGAGTGAAGGGGGGAATTTTCTGACAGAAGAGCCGGGTTTTCTATGAGTTTTGGCCGCACAGTTCTTACCTTTACACTCAGGGCTACTGTTCTCCTCATTCTGAAAGGCCAGCATTGTGGGCAGGAAGAGAGAGTGACTGGTGACCATCATATGAAGGGTTTCTACTGCCAACAACTCTTTAGAAGCATTCACATCTCCATACATCTTCTCCAACAGCATCTCCAACACTGTCAGGAACTCCCTGTCCTGGTAACGATACCTGGAGAAAGAAGAGCAGAAGAAAGAAGTCTGGAGAAGATGTTCAGAGGATATCTGTCTCTGTACAGAGAACACTCATAAATCATCACTATCCACTTACTTTAAACCGCACTTTACAAACACGTTCCAGTCCAGGGCTCTAACATTCTCTGGAGAAATCTGAAAGCATTCAAATTTCACACATTACCACATTTATTTATACAGAACTTTTTACAACTGATAGACCCCCCAGTGAACAACAGCGGCAGGAAAAATTCCCTCAGAACTTCCACCTATTCACATTTTTATCAAGCAAAACCTTAAAGAAAAGATCTCTGAAATCCATCAAGTTAAAGACTAAGTACTCTTTTCAATATTTTAAGTAACATTTAATGCATTATTTTGCTTGTACAATTCAGTAAAGAAAAAAAAGGAACGCTACAGATTATAACAAGAGGATTACTCCTGAAGACCAGATGATACATTTTAAAACTCTATACATACTCTGGCTCTTCAAACCTTTGACTGCAAAAGGTCTTCAGCAATATTTAGTAACAGAGTTGGGTGGAATACATGTAAATTCAATACGCAATCAGAAAACAAAAAAAACAGTCACTGTAATTTCTTACAGTTACAGTGAAAAATGAGCAATAAGATCACAGTTACATTTAAAACAAAAAAATCATAAGCAGGCTTAAATCACAAAATTAACAGATTACTAATCTTACCATGTCTGTTTTTAATCAATTGATTGTGTGTTCATTTGTAAGATGCTATATATGTTGTTCATTGTTACCTTTTCAATTTTTCTTTCAATGATATAAAACACTACACTGCATTCAAAATGCCTTTACAGGTCGTAGTACTTGCCAGTGTGGGTGTTACAAAATACTGACCATGCAGGGTGTGAAAAAATGTGTGTTTTAGATGTCACTTTTGTTTTTTTTTTATGAATGTTACATATGAATTAAAACTAATCTTGATTAAAGCGTTAAATACATAGGTAAACTTCAACTTTATGTTTGCTTTCTGATAATCTGATCTGATCTTTTACTCACTAGTAATATTAAAAGTGCTTATGCAACACAGACAATTTACAGCCATTACATCAGCAGGCATGTTTAGTCTTAGAATTACTTACACAGATTATCATGTAAAACATTTATACAGCAATCATTTTATATGAGCTCAATCACTGAGCAGAGCTACTCACCAGCAGGGTTCTCAGTCTCCTCAGAATGGCCTTCTCTTTTTGAACCTGTGTCTCTTTCTGCTCTTTGTAGGTTGCTGAAAGCCACTGGAAGGCAGCAGTGATCAAACATGTCCTCCACTGAAGCTCCTCTGATGTGTTGGCCAGCTTCTCAGTTATGGAGTCTGTTAACTGCCACCTGATCAACACAGAGCAGCATATTCACAACCTTATTACTGATAAAACAAACTGAGTAGCTGTACACGATAACAATAACCAAGAGATTCATATGATTTATATGACCAGTGTAAAACATGCTTTCACCAGCACCCTAATCAGTCACATACTTTTATTTAGGGTGTAATTAAAGGGGCAGTTTACCTTTATAACTTATAGAACTCGTTTTAGTGGAGTGTACTAGTGCATCTCAGAAAAATAGAATACCATCGAAAAGTTACTTTATTACAGTAATTCAGGTTCAAATGTGAAACTTATATATTATATAGATGTATTACACACAGAGTGATCTATTTAAAGTTTAAAATTTATTTATTTTATTGTTGATAATTATGGCTCACAGCCAATAAAAAACACAAAAATTTGTGTCTCAGTAAATGGGATTATTATATAAGACCAATTGTGGGCACCGTGTGGGCAGTGATGGCAGTGTGCCAAGTCCTGCTGGAAAATGAAATCAGCATGTTTATAAAAGTTGTCAGCAGAGGGAAGCATGAAGTGCTGTAAGATTTTGTGAGAAAACAAAACTGCACTGACTTTAGACTTGATAATAAAACACAGCGGATCAACACCAGCAGATCACATTACTCTCCAAACCATCACTGATCATCAGTAAATTTTACATTTCATTTATAAATCAAGGGAGCAGAGTCTGGAGGAAGAGTGGAGAGACACACAGTCCAAACTGCTTGAGGTCAGTGATGGTTTTCATAAGTAAGCCATCTTTTTAATGATATTCAATTCTAATAATAGAGCCTTGATTATTACATGATTTGCAGCAGCCGTGATAAGTATCATGATACGGTCACTGGTGTGGCTTCAGAAAAATGTGGCAGCAAATCTTTCAAGTTCAAGGATTTCATATAAACACTTCTAAAAAGGACTGATTTAATTCAATCAATCTGAAAGAATGATCAATGTTGACCAGACATAATCAACCGTTATCAATGAGATAATATTCCCTCCTGTTACAACTAACTTTTAATATTAAACTAAGCCTCAGTGTGTTATACAAACTACACTTATAGCTTTATTGCATCCTCCTCCATCCTCACAGCACCAGTTTACTACTCAACCCTTAAAATCAAACATGTGCCCAAATGTGAGACTTTCTCTACAAATAAAACTATTTCTGCACTAAATAAGAACAGAAAATAAAAGAGCACACTGCTTTAAAAAGTCTTACCTTTCATAACCCTTAGGTTTCTTTAGCAGGGTGGGCAGGTCACAGATGAGCTGGGGAAGTGTGGGAGTCATAGCTTCTAAACGAATCAGGCTGGAAAAGATCTCCATACACTGATCCAGAGACCTACTGGCTTCCATCTGGAGTGCAAAGCTCAGCAACTTGTCCACTAAAGCTTTGGTTATCTTCTTCAGCGCCATCTTTTGAACTGAACGGAATTGAAAAATAGTAAAGTCAGTATTTTTATATTTGCAGAAGAAATTCTGGAACTACATGAAGGTTTAGCTGCTCAGTGCTGTGCTGGTGGTGTAGGTACTGACTGTGTTCAGGTCTGCAGGGGTCTGGGGTGAGCGCTTGTTGTGTGTAGCTGACCAGCAGGCAGAGGAAACTGCTGTTCGGAGCTGTGATCCATGAAAGGTTGCTTTGCTCCAGGCACCAAAGCTCGAAGCTCAGGCAGTGTGTGGAGCAGTTCTGCACCAGCAGGGCCGCCAGTTCTGGGTTACGCTGTTCCTGGAGGCACTGGATGAGAACGTCAGTTGGGACGAGTTTAGCGCTCCCAGGATCTCTCTGTAGAACCTACAAAAAAACCAAATAATTATAATAAATTATATAAATAACTATTAAAACTTGTGTAGCAGAGCTTTATATATATATATATATATATATATATATATATATATATATATATATATATATATATATATATATATATATATTTATCTCCATTTTCTTTTCCCCCATTACTATCTTGATAATTTTTTTTCTCGTTATCTGCTCTTTATCCCCTTCCTCCTTCACTTTACTTCCCTCCGTCTTCAATCCTGAACTCCTGAACTGATGTTAATGATAAGCAACTTATTGATGCCCTTAAGTTACCCTTGCGTGATTTTCTATGTAAAACACCTGTCTTTAAAAAGGACGGTTATGGGTAATCTTGAAGGAAATACTCACTTTTGGTTTTATGTAATCCAGCACTGTATTTAAGCCAATTTTCCAAACCCACCTGAAGCAGAACATCCTCAAGCTGAACCCAGTGGCAGGACGTGTGGAGGGCAGCTAGGCTTTGCAGGTGAGCAGAAGACAGACAGAGGCTGCTGGATTTTCCGTGCTGAGCTGAGCTCTTTGAGAGTATATGTAGAACAGCATGGCCGTACACGCTGAGCTTCTCATCACCAGTGTGCAGGCAGCTCCGCGGCAGCAGCAGCAGTTCAGACAGTACCTCCCTGACCCCGGCCGGGTCCATGTACTCACACAGCGCCAGGAAGGCTCTGACTGACCGGGAGTCCTCTTTAAGGCACCTGGAGAGAAAAAGATATTTTACAAACACATAGAATTACGTACAAGAATACAGGTTGTTTAAATATTAGTTTAGAATTCTAAATGAGTAATTGGAGTAACAAACACATAAATACGTACATTTAATAACCACTGGTGAGGACCAATAGCAGGAGTATTTATTTAGAATTTAGCACGGTCCAATTAGAGAAAATTTTGTCATGGCCAAGGTCCGAATCATCTCATTTTTAACTTGTGGTGTGATTCAGTGTAGAAGCCTAGTAGTCCTGTCAGTTGCAAATACTAAATATTACAAGTATATATAAATACAAGTATATTTCAACAATATTTATTGTTTTAAATAGGTCTGTCACAATAATTCCACTATTGACTTATCATACAATAAATGGAAACTCCCTCAATAATTTAACTTAGAGTCTATTAATGTGACTCAAAATGTTTATATTTATTTATATTTATTCTATTTGATTTGATTTATATTAGATTTAGGCCTGCCTGTCCTGATAATTACATTAATTACAAATTATACAATGTATAGAGAAATGTTTGCTGAACAGAATATCAGCTTTTTTTAAAAACAGCAGTTGCATTTTATTTAATATTATTACTGTTAGTATTTTATAAATGTAGTATTAATTTATTTTTCTGGTGCGCACCATATGAATTAGTCTTTCTCACTTTATTCTCTGACTGCTACTTATCACTGCCTGCTTCTCCTGTGTGTGTTCCTCTGCACTACCGCATTTTCCACAGATCTGATTGGCTGAGGAGAGCGCTTGGTGATTTTAGAGTGCTTATTCATATGGATTATTTTTAGTATAAAATATATATATATTAAAAAAATATATATAATATATAAAAAATGCATTAAATTGCATTCTGTATTCCAGATTACTGATTAGATTGAAGGTATCTCTGTATTCCTGTATATGATTGTGTTCTCTTGCTTTTGTTATCTGTTTTAAGTCAAGGACATAACCCATTAATCCACTGCAGCACTTCAACAACATGGGTTTATGGCAGAGTGGTCAGACTTGTCCTCAGTAAAACACATGAAAGCCTAGCTGGAGTAGGGGTGGGAGTAATATCACGATATTTCATGGTATTTACATGAAAACGATAATCTTGCCGATATGATAAAACACTGAATTAAAAAAATATATTTTAAGAATACACTAGTACAACTAATTCAAATTAAATTGTATTATTGCATACATATGGCACACCACTAACTTGAGATATATAAAAATATAAGAATTTTATCAGATGATTCAGAATGACATAATACTAATATGCACTCCTCCAAATATCTCCATATATCCAGGATTAAAGTAAAATAAATTATACTGGACAGATATAATCTGTCTCTAGTACATATATAATTTAAAATGAGAACAGTGTGATTTTTTCTTTTGCTAAAAACAGTAATAAAGTAGTACCCTAATGTGATAATTATGGGTGGGTGATATGGCACGATATTTCAGGATATAATATTATTCATGATATTCAAAAATGTCGCAGAAATTATTGCGTACGATACAATATGCCACACCCGTAATCTGGAGTTAACAAAAAGCCCATAAAGCACTCACAGAACTTTCCGCTTAAAGCAAAGTGTTCTCAGGAACTTTCAGTGCAGCACATTGTTTCTGTAGCTTCTCCACAGTCCTGTCTCTCAGCTCTGCAGCAGCTCTAAACTCCTCATGGCTCAAGTTTTTGCTGTGATAAGCACAGTCAGAAACAATCCACATATTTAAATCCCAGTTTAAATTTCTTTCCTAGTGTACTAATCTGTACAGATGTCCTCTAGTCTCTGCACAGTGCAGTGAGGGATAAGAGTGCAGCAGAGATCATGAAAAATCTAAATATATGTATATATATTTATCATATCTGAACTGAAAAAGACAGCCTGGTAAATCCCTATCAGAGACATCCCAAAAATAAAAAAAGAGAAATGGAAAGCTCCCAAAAATCAATTTTACACTGTACAGGGACTAAACTTGCAAAAAAAATGCTGTCACTTTGTCATTAAGGGGAATTAAGAGCTTATTAATAGGGATATTTTTATTTTAGCACAAGGCCAAACATGAAATGCAAAACTAATGGAAAGGGCAAGAAGAGCAACACTGAATAAGTGAGGGATGATGTACCTGCTGCTGTGATGCAGCTCTTTGAGCAGCGCTTGCTGTGAGGCTGAAAGGTAAGGGCTGATGAGCTCCAGGGCTTGGAGGGCTCGGAGCTTCTCGGCTGAGGACTGCAGCAGGTTCAGCACAAACTCTGTCAGCTGGGCACAGAGGTGCCCTATTCTGTCCGACTCGAGAGAATTGGGTGGCACCACATCAAGCTCCACTGCCAGGAACCACTGCTCCAGAACCGGGTGCTTAAACACCGACCTGAACACAGCAAGCAAAACCTGTAGAAGACACACAGTAAAGTTCAGTCTACAAAACATCAGACTCCTGGAGAAGCTCTCTCCCTCTCATTCACGTTCTCTCTCTCTCACTCTGTCCCTGAGATATTATAACACAATGAAAATGATCGTCTGCCAGACCTGAACCACACTACACTATTATTACTGTCCCCTCACAATAATACTGAATCACTGTCATTGACAAGTCATTGACACCACTAATATAAATATAATTTAAGTTTAAAATCTAACACTGATATTTCTTAAAAGATCTCTCAAAAACTGAAATGCATCCAGTAAAATGCTTAGGAAAAATATTTGTAGCTGAAGCAGTTAAAGTAACGCTGTTGTTTTTGTTCTTAATAAAGAGCCACAATAAACATGCTCACTGGTATGGTAGCCTCTCATGGTAACAGCATGAGAATGACATTACTCATGTCGGCTGTTAAATAAATGCGTTTTGTGAGAATAATTATTGATTTTTGTATTTTTTGGTTAGAATTTTAGATAGATTAGTTAGATTTTTTGCTGTACCTGCTCACTGCTGACTGCCTCAGCCTCTGCAGAGCTCATCTCTATATCCTCTAGCTCCTGAGCCTCAGGCTGAGTGGGTGGAGCTTCAGCAGTGCTGTACAGTTTAAGGAGCAAAGCATCCAGAACCTCTAGCACACAACCCAGTATCTGCACAGAGTTGCTTCTAGGGAGCTGCACAGACAGACATGAAACAAAAACAGCATTAGCAAACACTTGTAATACAACAGCAGACATAACATTACCCGGATACCCTCACAGAACACGGACAGACATGAAGAATGGAAACGACCTGTAGCCTGAGAGATAATAAGTAGATAGAGATGTGCATAATATGATGAAACGTTTAAAAACGTCAACATTAAACAACAAGGTTTTAGAAATCTTAATCCAGAAAATAATATTGTATTTTATCCTTAATATACAATAAATATTTAAATATGTAAATGTATTATTGATTAAATCAGAATTATTAAGGTGCCAGGTGCCGTATGTAAAATTTAAATAAATAGATTAAAAAAAAAAAACGTAAATACCGAGCTAAAAGCATCCACAAAAGAATTGATGTAAAGCAGGACTTGATTGACAGCTCCAGTGAACTGAGAAAGCTGCAGGCTGGACAGGGATTTCTCCATGGCAGGCCTAAAAGAGTCCTGCAAGAAAGTCTGAGGTCCTTCAGTGTAGCAGGACTTCAGCCAGGCAGCAAGATTGAGAGAAGGTGGAGCAGGAGGTGGCTGGACTGAACTAACCTATAAAAGGTAAGAGCAGAGATTAAATGAAGTTTTTTTAAACTTGGTAAGAGTTACTTCTGATGTTATTTATGACATAAATCAATGTACTCAATATCTGACGAGGAACTCCTCATTTTGTAATCAGGGTATTTGCAGTTTCAGGTAAATTCAATTTAGGACTTTCTAATATCTCTAAATAAAGAAAAGAAACACCAATATTAAATCTACAGACTTACAGACAAAAGCAAATGCATTGATCAAAAAAAAACAAATTGTATGGTTTTTGTATGCGAGACATTATCAATATGTGGCATTAAATATGGATATATGTTATTAAAATACAGGCCCTCTAAACTCCCTACACAGTGCATGTCTACTAGCACTTAAGCCTCAACACATTCTATTCAATTCAATGGAGAGAGCCACCGCATGCCACGTTGCATGCTGGGTAGCATTGTGTTAAACGCAGCCCCGCCCTACAGCAAAAAAAGTTCCATAGAGCTCAACTTTATTCAAATGAATCCAGCCGCTGCGCTGCGTCCAGCCAATCAGAAAACAGCAGCATGTGACTACACACACACACACACACACACACACACAGAACAGCCACCTTTTAACCACAGAAGAGAATCTGAAAACGGCAGAATATTAATTTATAAAACTATAGATTTGAATTTGAACTATTAAACTTAACTGTTTACTTCTGTCGCTTCATTTGAATTCAAAAACTTCACAGACATGTCCACACAGCGAACTGAGAGATGCGTTAAAGAAAAAGGTAAAACTGAGGCCAATAAATCCATAGCTTCTGGGTTTTGCTTATTTAGAAGCATCTTATCCTCTACAGCAGCACAGATGCTGTGAAGAACCACAGAATCACAGTATTGTGATGATATTGTTATTGTAGGCAGCATATCATGATATAGCAGTGTGAGATGCCCTGTGATTTACAGTGTACAGGGTACAGATTACAGTATTCTCTAACACACAAAAATGGTAAATGTACTTACACTGAAAATAGAGTAAATCTGGGGTAATCCAACTATTTTCATAAAACTAACATGCCCACTTTCCCCAAGTGTTAATTCAGATATGTTTAAATCTATAAGCTAACTTTCATATGAAATTTCAAAAATAAACCATAATTTAATATCATCATTTTACAACCATTGGGATAATGTTTTCGGACAGATATCAAGAGACAAATTAAGGATCCACCGAACACTGTGTAGAATAAACTCAAGTTATATTATGAGCTACCAGTTCCAGGACACCTGCAACAGAGATGGTACTTTCTCTCTGGAAAACAAAATACACAAAACATAATAAATAAAATACTGCCGCACGTGGCAATCAGTGGGTTCAAGCACCAACTGGCACAATGGTGCCTACTGGAGAATAGGATGGTGATGTGTAAGAAGGTCTAATACAGTCTGAGATACTCTTTCACATTTAGAGTTAGAATTGGTTAGAAGGCGTCTACTTGTTATGGTAATTGATCAAGAAACTTCAACCAGAATGTTCACAAAGTGGTGTTCAGATTGACCTTTTGATCTTTTCAAAGTAAGCTAAAACTTTGACCAAACAAGTTTAAATTAATACACAGGAGTGCATTTTCTGATATGTCATGTAATTACAAAGTTATTCTAAATCTAGTTCTGAATTAAATGGCGCTTCATCAGAGTGATATTGTACAGAGGTCTTTAACATTGTGAGATTACAGCAAATACTGCAGAATTACAGCAGTTTAGGTTAGAAATTCCAAGGACGCACAGATTGCTTGATGCCTGGACACTACTGTATGTGAAATTTTCACCATTGTTTTTAATGAACATTTACCTAGAGACTCTACAGTGTGCAGCAAGACTGAAATGGAGGTGATAGGCCAAATACCCAGAGACTAGTTTAAATATAGCTTTTTTCAAACAATTAGCAATCATGAATAAACAAAGCACTTTTTAAACATAGTTGTATTGACAAATTTGTCAGAGCCACTGTACTAAATATGGCAAAAACAATTAGATGTCAAAATAGTACAGCATGATTGACATATACTCGTTTTTTTGGAACAGCGCCCCCCCCAGTGGCCGGATTGTTTCAGCACTTTGCAGGTCACTACAGTGTCTCCACCTGAACATAACTGCCAAGTGTCATGTAGATTGGGCAACATTCAGTCTGACAAAATGCCTGCTGGATGCTGATTGGCTGATGGTGTTCAGCCATGTTGATTGATTAAGTTGCTCTTTGAACATCCTTTAGAGGCTGTATGATAGATTCTGCATGCAAAGTGAGAAACAGTGTTCCAAATTTAACTGTTGGAGTGAATAGGGCATATATCCGGACTATTTTGCATATGGCGGCCATATTGTTCACAAATATCAACATGAATATTGAAGGCCATGCTCTTATGAGTATTTTGATACCAAACATGCCAGGATATGTTTTGCATATTATGCAAATTAGCAAACATCTAAGTAGACGGAAGTGCATGGTCCAAAATGGAAAGTTGTAGGTATTGACCCAAGGAATCCAGCAAAAAAAAGAATTTTGACTGTAGGTCTTATGGCTCTGGACTCATTGAGGAAATAGTAAAAAAAAAAAAAAAAAAAAAAACTTTCCTTGTTTATAGCGCCACCACTTGACCAATCGGTGCCATTTTTGTTGTCCACCGAGGTGCACTGATCTTACATCTACCTACCAAGTTTCATATCTCTACGAGTTACGATTTAGGCTGCACAACTGCTTTTTCAGAGGAAAAATAATAAGAAGAAGAAGAAAAAGAAAAATCTTAGCAAAAACAATAGGGTTCTATGCACTTTCAGTGCTTAAACCCTAATAAAATTACCCATGTCTCCTGAGGCTGCTGTGGAAGCCACTTAGAGTAGTAAAGACAGAAGGACATGGAGGGATGAGGCAGAGTGGAGATCTCTGCAGACAGAAGCTCCTTATCATACTGCTGAAGAGTCAGACACAGAGACACAGGACTCCTCTGGCAATGAAGGACGTCACACAGCACTGCACAGATATACTCACACACACCTGAAAAACAGCAGTACAGTCCTTAAATTTCCCACTACTGACCTAAAAAGACAGACTCTAACTAAATTAAATGATGTACTAAAAAAGTCAAAAACTGGGCTAAATCACACCAAATATGAATAATAAAACAGTTTGTAACATTGGAACACCACCACTCCAAACAATTACTGCCATTCTGCAGTGTTCAGGGCATTACCTTCATTAGCACAGTTGTTACTGAGTTATTAAAGGAATAGTTCCTGCTCTAAGGTCAAATGAATAAACAGTTTAAAAAACTGATAATCCGCAAAATGCAACATACACACAGGGTAGAAAGACTGGGTAATTCAATCTTTATAGGCTAAAAGCAATAGGGTACAATCTGAAAATAACTTGAAAACACATGAAAAATAAAATAAAAAAAATTTAAAACATTACTATTCTCCTCTGTGGAGTTCTGGAGCAGTTTGTTTCGTGTCTCGAGAACAGCTGGAACAAGAGCACTGAAAGGGAAAGTCTGGAGAACATCATCACTGAGAACAGACCCCTCCAGACCATCTCCACCGTCCTGGATCACAGTATCTGTAAGACAGCAGAGCAAGTCAACACTTAAACACCTGCCCTGAATTTACCTACAAGGATTTACAGCTGCTTAAGATAACAAAAATATAATAATGTTAATTATATTAATATCAGGAAACACTGATTACAATTCGAGATTCACTGAAATGATTTCAAGATTTAACAAAAGAAAACATTTCCAAATTCCACAAATTCCATTTACCATTTATTATTTCCATTTTTGTATAAACTGAAAGTGTGTTTTTTGTCTGGGTTTAAAAGTACAAACATTTACAAAACTACAATTTAACAATATTAACACATTTTTACATTCCAGCAGACTTACCAACAAAACACGGTACTGTGTTTCTGCTATATAGCTATGTTTTGCGGTGGTGGCCCGTTGGCGCTGCTTCGGAATTTAATGAAACCTTGTGCTACATAAAAATATGCTTCCACAATGTCTACCTGTAGGTCAAGCTGTCTAAATAGACCAGTAGACAGGACATTTAACAGGCAAAACATAGCATACATCTCTACATAAGTGTAAATATTTAAAATGCAATATACTATAGAATATGCATTTAAAGGGCTACACATGTGCAAAGCCACTAATTAGCATATACAATATCTCACAAAAGATAGTACACTCCTCACATTTTTGTAAATATTTTATTATATATTTTAATGGGACTGAACACTGAAGCATTATGATCAGTGCTTGCAGCAGGGAGCTGAATTCCAGCATTTACTGTGACGTTCTAAAACAGAGCATGATCCCCTACCTCAAAGAACTGGTCCACATAATAATGATCACACCACCAAGATAAAAGCTTTGCTGTGAAAGTTAAAGATAAATGTGATGGACTGGCCATGCATGTCTGCAGACCTAAACTCTGTTGAGCATCTGAGAGGCATCCTCAAACTGAAGGTGGAGGAGCGCAAGGTCTCTAACCTCCACCAGATCTGTAATGTTGTCATACAGGAGTGGAAAAAGATTCCAGTGGCAACCTGTGAAGCTCTTGTAAACTTCATACCCAAGAGAGTTGAGGCAGTGCTGGAAAATAATGTTGGCAACACTTTGGGCACAATTTGGCCATTTTCACTAAAGGATTAACTCAATTTTGCTGCCAGACAAGGCTGCTATTGTTGTTTTAAGGGCACAGTTCGTTTACACTGTTACACAAGCTGTACACTGACTACTTCACATTGTTTTAAAATCACATCTTCAGTGTTCTCATGAAAAGTTACAATAAACTATTTGAGGGTGTACTCACTTTTGTGAGACACTGTATGGAGTGTGGAAAAATAAATCCTAACATGAGGGGAAACACTGCACATTGAACACTGAAATGGGAGGAGGAGTCTGTGTCTCAGGCCACAGCAGAGAAAATAAACTTTTACAGTAATTTAGGTAAAATTGTTTCAAGATTAAATCACATTAATGCTGACAGCACTAGTTTTTTTTTTTCACGTGTGACTGGATATTTTTAGTTACCAAACATTCGTTGTATCCCTGATAAAAAAAAATACACTGAAATGTGCCTTTAAAAGTGTGCAAGGTTACACACCAGTGATGTGTGATCCAGGCAGATCACATGGTTCTCTGTCCCGCCCACTCAACTCAGCTTGTAGACCGAGAGCCTCCTGTGCCACAGCAGCTACTTTATCCAGGTAAATATAAGGGTTACACATTACCCTCATTAAAGCCTGTAAACACACACACACACACACACAGACACACACACACACAGACACGGCACACACGCAGACACGGCACACACGCAGACACGGCACACACGCAGACACGGCACACACGCAGACACGGCACACACGCAGACACGGCACACACGGCACACATGACACACACGGCACACATGACACACACGCAGACACGACACAGACGCAGACACGACACAGACGCAGACACGACACAGACGCAGACACGACACAGACGCAGACACGACACACATGACACACACGCACACATGACACACACGCACACATGACACACACGCACACATGACACACACGCAGACACGACACAGACGCAGACACGACACACACGCAGACACGACACACACGCAGACACGACACACACGCAGACACGACACACACGTTAGGTGAATAAAGAAGAAGCAGTGTATAATTACTGAGAACTATTCAGACGTTTATTGGAATACCTGATCTAAAAACTGAATGACTCTGTCCTGCTGGGGCGGCTCTAAAGACTGTAAGTGATCCACCCACAATTCAAGTTCTCTACTGCTGTGCTCAAACACGCCAGAGTCTCTCAGCACCTGCCAACAGAACAATAAACAGCCATGTACAAAAAAAAAAAAAAACACAAATTAAATACTAACTATACTCATTATTCATGCATCAAACAGCAAGTGCAACAACCATAAACCACAACAGATATATTACTTATCCACAATTGTCCACGTTCCCCCTGCTCACCTTAAGAACGAGCATCCTGGTTAAGGTCCTCAGGTGGATGCTGCTACTGCTAATAAACATCTTTAGTAACAAATGGAAAACAGAACCTTCCCCTCGTGCCACTTCTGGATTGACCTCCTTTACATAATGACAAAAACAAGGTAAAACAATTATTCAGATAGAAGTATGCATCCATAATCCATCCCTTGCAGATTGATTACTCTCACGCAGTCACTGCAGACAGGGCCACTGGTTAAATTTGACAGCCCAACATTACATCAACAAGGACCTGCAACCGGTGGGCCTACTTTTCAACTCCACAATCCAGTGCATTATTTGGCGAGCTAAGCGTTTAAATGTCTTAAACCAGGCAAGAGTAATTGCTGATAAATAATTAATGTTTAATGCTAAATCAAATGCTAGGTTGCTTGTCACAGCAGTTACATCATCACCAACTTATCTTACAACACATGGCCATGCCCTTAATAATACAGGGGTTGGATAATGAAACTGAAACACCTGGTTTTAGAGCACAATAATTGACAATAAAAGATTGAACACCAGGCTGCTCCAATTTACCTATGAAACCTCCCACACTAAAATGACAGGTGTTTCAGTTTCATTGTCCAACTCCTGTATCTGCTGACCTCAATATTGCCCATGGTGGGTTTCTTTGCAAGGGAAGCTTATTAACATAATTTAGCTGGTATGAAATTTAAAAATATTTATGTAGAATGATGATTTTTTTTTTTTTGGTTTAGGATATTTGATATCTGTCACAGCCCCCTGATCCACAAAGACCTGTAACCAAACTCTGCATGTTAGAGCTATCCCACACTCCACCAACAGACCTGGAGTCGGAACCAGGAGAATTTGCTGGCAGGAAGTTCCAGCGCAAGCTTCAGGATCTCGAACTGCAGGACAGGAGGGACGTTACGCTCCAGTCCCTTCTCTGATACAATGCCTGCAGACAGATAATGAAACTGAGGGAGTAATAATGCCCTTTAATATGTGTTCAGAATGAAGCGAGAGATGAGCAGGCTTACCTTTCAGCAGTTTACTGAAGTCGAACTTGCTCTGACTAATGAGGTGTGGTACAACCCTTTGGTACAAACACAACACCTGCAGCAGCAGAGCCTTCAACAGCACCAACTTTGGATTTTGCTTCCCGTTGTTACCATAGTCTTCCACTTTATCCTCTTTTCCTGCTTTCAGTCCTGTGGCACCAGAAATCACTTCACTCTCTTCCTTCTCAGTCTTTGACAGTGACTGCCATACTGACACAATGGATGTGACATCAGGTAAAATCTGCAAAATAAACAACAAAATAAAACATTAAAGGTAGGAATGGAGTGATGTGATGGTAATGTAAATAATTATCCTGTATGAGTTAAGTGAGCTGTATGAGTGGCACTGTCTTGGCTTCGTGTCTGATCACTCACCTTGCTCAGCGATTCTCTGTAAAGTTGAACAAACTCCTCCATGGTTGTGGGGGTGGATGTGTCTAAACAGTTAAGCACTGGGGTCTTCAGACTGTACTCCATGTTTTTCTCTGCTCTCCTCAGAATAAAAGCCAGAATGGATACAGTAGCATGCTGCCCTGCCACACTGGGCAACTGTTTAAAATCAAAATCATTAGCATTATTGTAACCGATCCTACAAAAATCTATGACTTTCTCAGCAAATATATTCAGGAAAAACCAGTGTTCCACAAAACAGTAAAACATACTTAAACCAAACCATGCACACAATATTTCTAGCAATATGACTAGCATTATGAAGGTCTCCCTTACAATAATGGTATTTCTACTATTTTGTTTCAATTTTTTTACATTTTTGTTTGATACTTCTGTCATGTGACATACATTATCTTATATTTATATTAGTCCACACTAACACCCTTAATGCTCAATCATCTTGCTCAATAATATGTAAGCTAACTATAATAATAATAATAATAATAATAATAATCTATTTAAAAATACTTTGACTACTGCTCCCACTCAGTTTACAGTGGGATGAAAACGTTTGGGCATCTCTGATCATTTTTATGATTTTTCTTTATAAATCATTGGTTGTTTGATTCAGTGGTTTCAGTTAAATATATCATATATCAGATGAACACAGTGATATTTGAGAAGTGAAATGAAGTTTATAGGATTTACAGAAAGTGTGCAATAATTCTTTAAACTAAATTTAGGCAGTTGCATAAATTTGGGCAGCTTTGTGGTTTTACTGATTTGAATACATTTAGCACTTATTATTAGAACACAAAATTTGTTTGGTAAGTTCATTGACCCATGCATACACAATTATGAGAGAGTTAAGGAGCCAACTGCAGGATTTTCTCCTCTTTGCATCTTCTCTGAAGAGCGGCAATACGTTAGCCTCAAAACAAAACTCTCAATTAACCTTAAAAACAAAATTATTCAACATCATGGTTAAGAAAAAGTAAACCATGAGGTCACTCTTCAAATGTTATTGTGTTTATCTGATATAGGATATATTTAACTGAAATTGCTGATCCCAACAACCAATGATTTATAAAGAAAAATCAGGAAAAAGATCAGAGGTGCCCAAACTTTTTTATACCACTGTATGTGGGTGCATGTAAATATTTGGGCAACCCTGGTTAAAAGGTATATTACTGTAAGAAGTGAAGTGAGCAGAAGATTTCCAAAAGGCATACTGTTTACTCAGTTTTCTTTGTTAGCTTTTAC